>NW_021820311.1:0-47500 GCF_901001135.1 Rhinatrema bivittatum | reverse complement strand
TGTGTGTGTGTGTGTGTGTGTGTATATAGATGTGTGCGTGTGTGTATATAGATGTGTAAATATATATGAGTGTGTATATATATATGTGTGTGTTCTGGGAAAGGTTGTGGTGGGGACATAATGATTGCTGAGCTTGGTTATCAGAATCTCAGGGGGTGGTTATGGGCCTGAAAATGAATTGGGGAGAGGGTGCAAGCTGAAGGATACTGCACTGAATAAGCAGGTCGGGGCTGGCTCGGGGACTCTGGGTGCCTGATAGCTCACAGACCTTGTGCTGCTTTCAGGTTTCTCCAACTATTGCTGCTGTCGCTAGAGAAAGATCTACAGCATTGCAGCCCAAAGAGCATAGGAGGGAGGAGAGAGAAAGCCAAGGGGAGATGGGGGGTGAAGGGGGAGCCAAAAAGGGACTGTTGCTAGGCTAGGATGTTGGGGGGCAGAGGGAGGGGGCTGTTGCTTGTGGGCAGAAGGGAGGAAGAGAGGGCATTGCTTCTGCTGGGCAGAGGAGTGAAGGATAGGGGGCTGCAGCTGCTGGGAAGGAGGTTGTGGGGGGAAAGACGATGCTATTGGACATGGGGATGAAGGAGAGGGAACTCCTAAGGTTGGGCAGGGGGTTGTGGGGGAGAGGATGTGCTGCTGGGCAGAGGGTTGGAAGAGAGGGGATGCTGGGTAGGGGGGAGAGGGAGAGGGGGGCCTCTTCTGGGCAGGGAGTGAGGAGCAGAGGAGAGAAGCTTCTGGCTGGGAGAGATGGGGGACGCTGCTGGACAAAGAGTGGGTGAGTGAGAGAATGGGGGATGCTGGACAAATAGTTGTGGGGGGAGAGAAAGAGGGCATGAGAAGTGGTGGTGGGGAGAAAAGAGGAGGTATGCAGAGCATGGAATGGAGTGAGGGAGAGAGAGGGAGAGAGTGGGTGGCAGGGGAAGGAGTGAGGGGAGAGAAAGAGGGGGGCACAGGGCATAGAGATGCAGGAGAAGGAGTGGAGGGGAAGAGAAAGGGAGGGGGGTCTGCTGGGTTGGAGAGGAGCTGATGCCAAAGGAGACAGTGCTGTGCCGGAGCAGCCACTGGTAAGTCAGGGGGCGGGAAGCGCATAGTTCTTGATATCTGGCCCCAGTACTGCTTATCACCATTGTTTACTACAGCGTGTGTCGTAGTAATGCTAGGAAAATAGTGGGTAGTATTATTAAAAGGGATGTCATAACAGGAGAATCAGCAAATGTAGTGCAGGTTCAAGTTAAAGCAAACAAAACCTGAGGATCCTTTGTTTGTTTAATATTTTTTACTTCATTCCTGAAGACAGAGCTCTTCTTACTGCGTTCACCCCTGCTGTGATAAAGCTTTAGCAAATCAGGAGGTGCTGCTCTTCTGACTAGGGATTGCATTCATTAGGAATGAATGTGTAACCCAAACTGGAAAAGATCATTTTCACTTTATTTCATTCCAAATAAAACAAATGGATGAGGTTCCAAAGATAACAAAAGGTTTTGTTTGCATTCATTTTCAAATCCATTAAAGTCCATGGGGAAAGGAAAACTGCAGCTTTTTTTGCCTACTTAAGCCAGACAGACCGGAGCTGAGATGGGAAGGGACAAAGAAGGAGCAGAAGCAATCAGGGTGAAGCTCATTTTTAACCAGTCAGTCTCAGCTGGCAGCGTCATGGATTGACAATGAACTGAAAGGAGCACAGTCAACATTTTGATTTCACAGAGAGAGGGGCATTAGTTTCTGCAGCTCTGTATGTTTCTCAGTATAAGGAAAAGTTTATAACAAGATTTGGTTAGGAGAAAAGGAGGCAGGCTTAGGTTGTTGCCTCATGTCAGAGAGACACTGATCTCTCTCTGTTAGGGTTATATCAAGAGGAGTTACAGGGCTGTGGAAAAACGAAGGGTTTTACTGTCTCCAGTAGGCAGGAGGTAAGATCTATGTGTTTTACTGTAGTGTCACTCTGACTGGAAGGTATACAGCATTGTGTCCCCCCCCCCCCCCCCCCCGACACCTACTGTGATCTCCTCTCCTCTCGCCCGCCGCTTCCACCCCTAGTCCCTCTTTCACATTCCCTTCCCCCTTCACCTTGGATGATAGGAGAAAAGCGGCTCTCTTCCCGGAAACCCACATGTGCTTTCCAATGAAACATCCACTCCTCCCCCCCCACTGAGGGGCCTTGTGCCCTCAGTGGCTGCCTCGCTCACCCAGCCCTAGTTATAGCCTTAATTTAGAATCGGGAAAACAATTGGGATTTGACTGGTAAGCTATGCCAGTCCTGCTCAAACCAGTTCTAGGATTCTCCCACCCCACCCAGCAAATCAAAATGAATATGCATGAGATAGATGTGTATACATTGGGTTTAAGAACAAGATTGATGTGTTGGGCTCGGGGGTGGACCCTTGTCCTGGAGCAGGGGAGAACGCTCCCTGGTAGGGACAAGGAAGCTCCTGCCCCCAGGGGGCGGAGCACTGGAGGAGACAGAGGCTAGGATGAGCTTCACCACTGGAAGCCCGCGGTCCCCACCCCCGGGTGGAGTCTGTAGGGAGCCGGGCTGCTTGGACTTAGGTGGGCCTCGTAGGGTCTCCGGGAGAGATGGTAGATTGGCGTGCCCACGGACAACAGGAGAGCGCGGTCGGGTTTCAGACTGGAGGACAGATGGAGCGAAGAAGACCAGTACAGTGTAGGTGATGACAAGGCAAGGAACAGAGCCAGAATCAGGACGTAGTCAATCAGGCCAAGGTCAAATCCGAGGAGAGGATAAACAGGCAAAGGTCAGGTTCCAGAGGTCAGACGAGGTCTCAGGCAAGCTGAGGCCAGGAGGCAGGCAGCAGGCAGAGTAGTCAGGAACAAGCTGAGGTCAGTACCAGAGAGACAGTCCGAGGGTACTACCTTGTAGTACCTGGGGAGACGGACAGACGAACACTGGGACAGAAAGATGCAGGAACAGACGAATGCAGGAACAAGGCTGGAACAGTAGGATCCTGGAACGGCGCTGGAACAAGACTGGAATGAGACTAGAACGAGACTTAGAATGCGATGACAATCTAGCACACAATACAATGCCGACCCAATTGTCAAGGCAAGGAAGTGCAGGCAGGAACTTCCTTAAGTAGCTCCTTCAATCAGGGCGTGCTGCGGAACTAGGACCCGCCCCTGGCCCTACAAGAGGCCGGGCAGTCCGTGCGCGAACACGCGTAGGAGCGTGGCCAATGCCACAGGAAATGCCGAACTCCGGCATGAGAATTTTCTGAATAGTTCTTTATTGCAATTTAATTAGACATGATTGTTCTCTGTAAGTTCCTTTAAGCTCCTTTTGTTATTTGTTTCAATGTAAGCCGACCACGAGGCGACAGTTTTATTTCCCTGTAAACCGGTGTGATATGTATTTTATACAGGAACATCGGTATATAAAAATAAAAAATAATAAATAAATAAATAAATGAGGCCTGGTGCGCAGTGGAAGTCCCGGCGACCACAGGACGCTGAGGCCTGGAGGAGCTCGCGGCTGCCGCTGGGGAGGACGACCCAGGACCTGCAGAGGAGCCAGAAATGTGAGCAGGCCCGTGCGTGGGCCAGACGCGGACAGGGCATGCAACATAATGTATGCACGTGTAACAGTAATATATACCATGCTACTGATGCTAGTAATAGCGGTGGCTATTTTCGAACTCAACTTGATTAATAGCCGTTAATGGACTTCTCCTCCAAGAACTTATCCAAACCTTTTTTTAAACCCAGCTATACTAACTGCACTAACCACATCCTCTGGCAACAAATTCCAGAGCTTTATTGTGCGTTGAGTGAAAAATAATTTTCTCCGATTAGTTTTAAACGTGCTACATGCTAACTTCATGGAGTGCCCCCTAGTCTTTCTATTATGCAAAGAGTAAATAACCGATTCACATTTACCTGTTCTAGATCTTTCATGATTTTAAACACCTCTATCATATCCCCCCTCAGCCATCCTTACTCCAAGCTGAACAGTCCTAACCTCTTCAGCCTTTCCTCATAGGGAAGCTGTTCCATCCCCTTTATCATTTTGGTTGCCCTTCTCTGTACTTTCTCCATCACAACTATATCTTTTTTGAGATGCTGCAACCATAATTGTACACAGTATTCAAGGTGCGGTCTCACCATGGAGCGATACAGAGGCATTATGACATTTTCCATTTTATTCACCATTCCCTTTCTAATAATTCCCAACATTCTGTTTGTTTTTTTGACTGCCGCAGCACACTGAGCCGACGATTTCAATGCGTTATCCACTTTGACACCTAGATCTCTTTCTTGGGTAGTAGCACCTAATATGGAACCTAACATTGTGTAACTATAGCATGGGTTATTTTTCCTTATATGCATCACCTTGCACTTGTCCACATTAAATTTCATCTGCCATTTGGATGCCCAATCTTCCAGTCTCCTGCAATTTATCACAATCTGCTTCAGATTTAACTACTCTGAATAATTCTGTATCATCTGCAAATGTGATAACCTCACTCGTCTTATTCTTTCCAGATCATTTATGAATATATTAAAAAGCACCGGTCCAAATACAGATCCCTGAGGTGCTCCACTGTTTACCCTTTTCCACTGAGAAAATTGACCATTTAATCCTACTTTCTGTTTCCTGTCTTTTAACCAGGTTGCAATCCACAAAAGGACATCACCTCCTACCCCATGACCTTTTAGTTTTCTTGGAAGCCTTTCATGAGGGATTTTGTCAAATGCCTTCTGAAAATCCAAATACATCTACTGCTGCACCTTTATCCACGTTTATTAACCCACTCAAAAAAATGAAGCAGATTTGTGAGGCAAGACTGCCCTTGGATAAATCCATGCTGACTGTGTTCCATTAAACCAGATTGTCTGCTTTTTGTTGTGTACAGCGGCCTCGAAAGGCCTTGCATTCTGTTACATAACGGGTGTTTTAGTGTGCCCTTGGGCCTCAGCCTGACCCCAGACGGATCCAGGACCGAACCGAGGGTTGGCAACGTGTCCCAGGATGGCAGAGACACGATCTTACCCTCTGCCGGGCCTGCAAGCTCCCAGCGCCAACAACAAAATGATGTTGGTAGGTGAACGGTCCTCCGACCGTTCCAAGCCCTTTCAGACCTGCCACTTGGGTCGGCATGGAGCAGCAGGCCGGCCTGAGGATGAGGGCAGACGGAGGCCTTGACAAGAAGACACGACACCAAGGTTGATGCGACGGCATCACAGACTAGGGTTGAAGCGAAGACATGATATCAAGGCTGTTGAAGACATGATACCAAGGCTGTTGAAGACATGACACCAAGGCTGATGCAACAGCATCAGAGACGAGACGAGGCTGAGACATGACTCCAAGGCTGATGCGATGGCATCAGAGATGAGACGAGGAACTTGTAATCCAGACAAGACAAGAAGCTAGGGAAGTAGACATTGGCACTGTCTCTCAGGGCGCCCTACTCAGCCTACCTTCACGGGTGGACCCAATGGGCTGGTCGCGGACCACCCTGTCCCACTGCGTGCCCTACACAGCCCGAGGAGGCTGGATACAGACCACGCAGAGAGTGGGACAAGCGCAGGAGAGGATCCGGTCGAGGTGGGACTCTGATGACGAAGCCGATGTCATTTGAAGCACCACAACGGCTGGCAGGACAGGACGGCTCAGGAGCACAGGACACCAGGCCACTGCCGGCATCTCCCATGATGAAACTGTGTCACCCAGAGATCCACGGCTGGCAGAACAGAAGGCTCCGGAGCACTGAAGCAAACACCAAGAAGGGCAGGACACCAGGAGGCCAGACATCAGGAGACGAAACACCAGGACACCTGGACGGGGATCTCAGGCACAAAGACATGGCATGACGAGAAGCAGACAAGACGAGGAGCTCCACAGAGAAGACAGAAAACCTGACGGAGCTCTGGCATGCAGGAGCCTCCAGGACTGAAGACACTCTGATGCAAGGCCACAAGGAAATGCAGGAACAGCCCTTTTATAGGGCTGAAGCAGGAAACAGTCTCAAGGTGGGGCCCAGGGCATATCCGGCCGTGGGCCCTTTAAATGCTGAAGAGAGGCGCGGCCGCGTGCCTAGGAGGAAGGAAGCAAGGCTGTGCAGGACCATGGACAGCAGTCCTGCACCGACGTTGACGACGCAGACGAAGGGCTGGGCCTGGAGGCAAGCCCCAAAGACGGCAGCGGCTCCAGCTGCTGCAGGAGGCCCCAAGGGTGGCTCCAGCCGCCAATCCAGGCCAGGACTTGCGGTCTCTGGCCGCGAAGATGTTGAAGACGTCGGTGGTGGCTCCGTGCCGCATAGGAAAGCAGAGAAGTCCGCAGCTCCGGCCGCGGTGAAGCAGGACACCAAGGGCAGCCTCCGGGCCGCGTGAAGGAGGAAAGTCCGCGGCTCCGGCCGCATGGGACGGCGCGACGTCGGCGGCTTCTGGCCGCGTCAGGGAGAACAGCAAAAGTAGGGTAAGATGCCTGCTCGCGGGGGGACCCGCGGGCAGGGTTCCTAACACTTTTAGCCTTATTAACTTTGTTTTCTTTTTTAACTGTTGTCTTCTTTATGAAATGCCCCAAGTTTACTGTCCTGTATGTTTGTCTTATTATATTGTAGGCTCTGTTGAAGAGGGACTGTTTTTTTGTGTGTTTTACAGCACTGCGTATGTCGTCTAGTGCTACAGAAATGTTAAGTAGTAACAGTAGCAGCAGTAAGAATGTGCTCAGGTATATGTGTGTGAGAGTTTCTACTCAGCCCTGGTCCCACTCCATCTGTCCCTGTCCCCAAATTTTGCTTGTGACATGCCAGATTTTCCTAGCACTGTATAACTGTTCCTTTATATTACTTAGTATTTTGATAAACACAAATGTAGACTCACGCCGACTGAAAGAATGTGCTGTTATCTTGAAACTAATCCCTGGTGGCTGGGCATGCAGGGATTTCTCTCTTACTAAATGCATTTCCTTGTGCAAAGGGAGATCATGCATCAGGGGCCTTGCTAATGACCTGCTGCATATGTGTTCCCCACTAAAGCATCTCTGATGGGTTTCAGAGTGATTGCAGAATTAAGGGTGCATGGCAGATATTCTCAGAGAAACCAAAAGTGATGGGTTTGGACTCTGTGGTACAGGGAGTGGGAGGGCAAAGTCATTGGTGTGTCTGTGACACGTGGGAAGGCAAGGCTTGCTCAGGCTGTGCAAATAATACATTGCAGGATAGAGCATTCTTTTTCTGTCAGCATTTCATTATCGAAAATGCTTAGTGGGCCTCCTCATGAATGAATGAAAGAATACCCAAATCCTACAGGCGTAGGTACAGACTGAAACCACTAAAATGGCATGACGCAGTCTCGCTCTTAGGATAAAGTGGTGCTTTTATCATCATTGGGCACAGGTGTTAGTGTCTGTCCAAAGCACCCAGACTGCAGGAAGGAAGGATACCTTTCAAAATCGCATTCGTTTCTCAGTAGGTCATGGGGCTTGGAGAAAATTGACAGCAAAACACTGTACTTGGGGACTTGGATAAATACAAACAATTGTATCCTATGTTTTGAAAAGGATACTGAGAGGCTCTGCACACATGTTGGGGGCCTGCCCCTGCTCTCCAGCACACACCAGAAGGCAGCAGGTAACTTTGCTTTTTTTTGGCATCAGCAACACCTGCCCACCCATCCAAATTGAATATCCTCTCAAACACTTATGTGCCTCAGTTCCGTAGGAAACAATGGGGTTCACTCTTCCTGCCCCTTTTCGAAATGCAGCTCTTCATTTTGTGACATGAGCTAGGATGTCTTACAGCTGTACCAGCACAGACTTGGTCCCTTTAAATAACCCCTATTGCACTGCTCTAGTGGTGGCGCTGCACAGAGCAAACCTGCAGGGAGTGCCTGCCGCGGCTGCTCATTGACCAAATTGAAACCAGTTATGCTCAGCACCTTTGTGGCCACCACCGCCAGGTGATCTACCTGGACTACTACTGGGACCCTGAGGGTTACCTCTGCCAGCTGCAGCAAGTAGCCACATATTTTCTCGTATCATTGTAGGGTTTTCACACATGATTGAGGGGGGGTCTAATGTGTGCCGCGGGAGTGAGAGTGACCAGCAATAGTGGCTTTGTAGTTTGTTGTGAACTTACCTAGGCCACAAGGTAAATTCAGACCTCACTCACCACCCTCCTCCTGAATGGAGAGTCGGAGCAGGGTACCTTCCCTCCTGCTTTCCAGGAAAATGAGTTTGTGTTCTCCCAGGTGCCCCAGTGGCCCATGGAGGCTTCATAGACCCACACGGGATAGGCCATATTGGATCCCAGACAGCCACCCTGTGTTTTATAAGACTGCACGGTGACGTGTGTGTTTCCAAGTTTGCTTTCACATGCTGCATCCGTCCAGCATGCCGTGCATCATGCTTTCACACACTATATGCCTGTCTGTGTGTACAATGTTGATCTTTTTGCTCTCTGTTGTGTTGCACATGCCGCTTGTGTACGGTGTGTTCCTGATGTAGCTGTAACCTCTCGTTTATTGTTTCTTTCTTTCGCTTTCTCTAGATTCTAGCTTTCCTTTTTAAGCCTTGAATCATGTGTGTAACAATTTCCCCATTATATTGTATTTTTTTTCGTTTCCTGGTTTTTAAATATATTTTTTATGTATCCAGCTCCCTTTGTAAAGGGCCTGAGTCCTCCTGTCCTGGTTCTCCAGCAGTGAATCCATTCAGGCTCACCCTGGAGTGGACGACATCAACACCACTCTTTTGGACGTGTTGCCCAATGTCTTGCCTTGCACGTCCTTGGTTTTGGTCTATGAAACAGCCTTTCTGATTTGCCTTTTTTCTTTTTCAGACTCGCCATGTCACCTATCGAAGAAGACAGAAGAGACTCTGGAGGAGAATGCCCCCTCCCCCCACCACCACATCTTGCCAAGAGATGAATAAAAGTCACAAATGTAAATCTGTTTTCTATCCTATTTTCTAGTATAAGTGTTGATTTTTTTAAAAGAAATTAAATGTGTGGCGTCCTTCACATATAGCTGTGTGTGAGCACGATTCCTGGGTACAGGTGCATGATTAAGTGAGGGTAAGAGAAAGCAGCTGAGGGTAAGGTATTTATGTAAAATGTGAATACCCCGCCCATCTGCTATTGATAGGGGGCAGGGTGTATCAGGCAAAAGAGCGCTAGGCAAGTTACACACAGGCCGATACAGTAAAATGCGCTCCGACAGTTTGGCTGCGCGTTTTCGACGCGCTATTTTTACCCCTTATAAAGTAAGGGGTAATAGCGCGTCGCAAACGCGCAGCCAACCCCCCCGAAACTAATAGCGCCCGCAACATGCAAATGCATGTTGATGGGCCTATTAGTTATTCCCGCGCGATTCAGAAAGTAAAATGTGCAGCCAAGCCGCACATTTTACTCTCAGAAATTAACGCCTGCCAAAGGCAGGCGTTAATTTCGGCTGGCACCGGGGAAGTGCACAGAAAAGCAGAAAAAACTGCTTTTCTGTACACCCTCCGACTTAATATCATGGCGACATTAAGTCGGAGGTCCCAAAATTTAAAAAAAATTAAAAATCTGCCCGCGGCCCGGAAGACGGACGCTCAATTTAGCCGGTGTCCGTTTTCCGAACCCGTGGCTGTCAGCGGGTTCGAGAACCAACGCCGGTAAAATTGAGCGTCGGCTGTCAAACCCGCTGACAGCCGCCGCTTCTGTCAAAAAGGAGGTGCTAGGGACGCGCTAGTGTCCCTAGCGCCTCCTTTTACCACAAGCCCTAATTTACATACCTGGGCTTTCTGTATCGTGCGCCCAGAAGAGTGGCCTGTGTGTGCGTCAGGAGAGCGGTCACTCGCCGGCTCTCCCACACGTTTTTCTCTATCGGCCTGACAGTAGGTAGCGCCTGAAAAAGTGCTTTAAAAAATCACAAGTGCCATAAGAAAGGGCTCAGTGCTTATTTTTCCAGTAGAAATACACTGTCACCTTTCCCTCGCTCGGCATGTGATATGAGTAAAACGGCAGAGCTTATTTAACTTAGATTTACTGAGGTCAATATTCAAAGCCATTTAGAGGGATAACTCACAAGCAATGATGGGTGCCGTAAAGAAGCTCAGTTTAGATGGATAACTACAAGTTATCCCTCTAAATGGCAATTTATTCATCTAACTCATAAGTTATCCATCTAGCTCCAGGTTATCCAAGTTAACCAGCTAACTCCAAGTTAGTCATTTAAATGTTTAGTTTTGAATATTGACCTCACTAATTTTACCAAGAAAGAAAAATAAAACAGAAGTATGAAAGTCAAGTTTCCTCCATTCCCGGGTGAGGTCTTCTATTAGCTGGGTTTGGGGATGCTGTGGAGGCAGCGTTCATGGCCCCTATGGGGTGGGGGGGGGGGGGGGGAGTGAGAGTCATCACACAATGGCGACACCTAGTGGCCAGATTTAGGAGGCCTCTGATTGCAGGGATCTGGAAGAAGCCATGGTTTGTAGCTCCTGGCTGAGGACCTGACGCTGCAATTACTGGGCTGAGGGAGTTGTGGGTGGGGTGGGAAATAAAATAGGGGACACTCCCCGAGGTAGTTGCGGATGAAGGTTCATGGTACCATACTGCAACAAAACGCTGATTCTGAGCTGGAAGTGCAAAGGAGCAGGGGGAAACTGCAGCCCGGAACCTTCTGGACATACTCCTACCTTGACCTGGAGTAAATGTGTTTGAGGTCGAGGGCTCCTTGAGGCAAATAAAAGGGGGTAGTTGTGAAGGTGAATGATGTCTTTTGGGAAGTTTCATGGACAGAGCACAGAACATTTATGGAACGTCTGTAGTGGTTACACTTCCCGCTCACCCTCAGTTTCTCTGCTTTTGAGATGCTGAATGAATTTTTCAAACAGAACAGTATCTCCTGAATCGTCTCATTCAAAAAAATCAAATATTCCCAGATATTTGCCCTCTGGAGCTCAAATGCAACAGGGTGAGGGTGAATCAACCCCTAATGTTAGAAACATTCTAGTCTAGTATCCCCATCTGGAAACTTCTCGACTGCCACAGTTTGATTCTTGAGACTTGTGCGTGCAGCTTCTGTTGTCTAAGGAACAGACGATCGCCAAGGTGAAGGGCGATCTATTGACAGTTTTGTACACTATATTATTAAAAGGAGTTAGCTTAACTGGAAAAAAACCAAAAAGAACAGTCCAAAGACTTGGAAACTCAATAGTTTTAATGATGCTTGTAAACATGAGGCATAATTTCCACACACCTAAATAGCACTGTGTTTTGTAGCATATGGACTGGTGGCCCACAGTTTGTCCAGTCCAAGGGGTTTAATATGGATTTTGCAGATGAGTTTCCCATAAAGCCTGGATACATCACTGCGCAGGTTCTATACTGGGAAAGTCTATGAAATCATGGCACTCAGAAAGCAATGAGTAGACAGGAATATAACAGAGTAATACAGGGGCGGGTCTCAGGAGATGGCCTGTGAAAGCTTGAAAGATTTGCTTTAGATACCACACACAAGAGTCCTGATTCTTCTAGGAGGCCATCTAAAGATCCAGAGGAGTACCCTGGTGGGCGTGTGTAGGGGTGAAGGGAGCCGACTCTGGCTGCAGAAACTTTGTTCAGATGAAATCCCAATATAGGGCTGCATGGATCCGCTCAATTCACAATCCCTAGAGCAAATCCACACCTCATCTCTTTATGGCTGCCCCTGTCTTCCTCACCGGCAGATTCCATTCATCAAAATGCTACTTAAAGTCTAGGGGTATAATTTGAACTTTGAAGCTATGTCTCCTTCCCCTCCCCTGCAAAGTGAGGGGGTTGACCAATCTGAATAAGGAGGTTGTCCAAAGCAGATTTCCTTTTGTCCATTTCTGAGTTCTTCATGGGTTGTGATACATTTTATTGGACCAATTCTCAATCATACAAGGATGAGCTTTCAAGACCTCACAGGTCCAGAAGTGGGCAGATTTGCCACTTCCAAGTAAATTCTATGGAGGAGACAGATGCTGGAGATAAAGCTTTGAATTGGCCCCAAACAACGTAACTGAGCTTCTTTAAACCACCTACCATTGCTGTACATTGTTAGTAGGCATCAGGGACAGGCTGAAGCAGTCCTGGTTTTGTGCCCATGGCATGCACTGGCCCAGCTAATCCCTGATCTCTGCTAACCCTTCCATTAGAAAGCTTGCATTTTGAGTCCTTATTGTGTTTATAGACCAAGCAGTTCAGGAAGTATCATCTCTTCCATAAATGCGCTGGGATTTTGAGAAAGAAAGATTGCTACAGGGAGACCTGTGTGGTTGCCCTCTGTAGCTTGCAGGACTGGCTTTTGGGGAACGCTGAATGATGTCACTGACTGAGGCCACTCTGTAGTTTCTGATCTGGCCCTGGTAATTCAAACCCACATTCTTGCAGTTTCCCTGGAAATAACTTTCATTCTGCAGTAACATGGGAGGCAGGAGGCTGAGCTGATGTCATCAGAAAGCGACGACCTGACCATGTGATCATGCCATCTCTTCTGCTCTGTACCCCCTCTTTGCTATAACTTTCACCCACCCATAAGATCTCATAATGGAAAAAAAAAGCATTTATATTTTCTTGCACTTCACCAAGCATTTCAGTTTTTTTTCTTCTGAAATCCTAATTGAATACTGTCAACCCAAAATAACATGCGTACATTTAAAAGCAGGACCTTCAAAGCTCTCTTGCAGTCTTTCAGTGTTTACAAAAACATCGTATGAAAACAACACAGCCCTACTAGAACGAGAAGTCACCATTTTTATTGAATCCAAAATTGTTAGCATTAAATGAGAGGTGAACACCACAAAAAATACGGTGGACTGATGCGCAGGAAACACACCAGAAGGGAAACCAACAAAGAAGTTGTGTGCCGCGATAACTCTTATGGAGGCTAGTTAGTGAAGGTAGTAAGTAAAACACGTTTTTTAACAGGGTGAGTATCACTCAACGTACAACATCAACATCTGAAATGGATTTAATTGAGAATAACTTTTTACAGTTCTAGAGGTGTATAAAACAGTCGCCTAGGTAGAAGTTGACGGACAGAACTGTAAAAAAGTTATTCTCAATTACATCCATTTCAAATGTAGATGTTGTATGTTGAATGTTGTATGTTTCTCCTTGTTAAAAATATTATTTTACTTACTATCGTCACTAACTACTAGCCTCCATAAGAGTTATCGCGGCACACACTGTTTTTTGTTGATTAAATGAGAGGTGACCTGATTTCTTAATTTCGCCACGCACTCGACGCCTTTCCTAGGAACACCTCAATGCTGCTTTCTTCTGCTATGATGATTCTGTGATGGCTCCTTATGCCTTATCTTTGACACTGTTGGCTCCCCTGCCACCCAGTGCCACTTCTATAATGACACTGGGTGTCAATAGAGGGCAGAGAGGGGGCAGAAACATTCATGCCATGCTGTGGGGAGGGACAAGGAAGGTCTGCACCTGCCCACTTCAGAAGAGGGCATTGCACCCCAGAGCTGGGGAAAAGTAGGCTCTGGTCACTCTGGGCAGGAGTCACGGTGTTTCCAAGTCTTGATGTCACCAAATAGCAGAAGGAGCAGTGGCAAGTGGGCTGCAATTACAGAAGGTATCTTAGGCCTTGCAAAGCCCGAAGGAGGAGTGCCCAGTTCTGAAGGTGTCCCACCTTTAAATCCTGCCATTTCTATTAGTGGAGAGAATCTCCTGACACTTAATAATGTGCACGTCTAGATCCTGACCCTTCTCCACTCACACTGCACAGATTTGCAAAACTGCCTCCTATCATCTTTGTAACACCGCCCATGTCTTCAGCTGAGATCCCCACCTCTCTGACTACTGCAACCCTTTACGGTCCCCTCCAGTCCCAATATTCTAGAGTTCAGTATAGCCGCCCATCTTCTTCCTCACGCTAAACAGTAGAATCAGTTTCTCCTTCTTCTAGAAAATGCCAGTGGCTTCCCATCTCTTTTAGGGTTCAGAAAAGTGCTGTCTTGGGTCTTCAGAATCCTGCCAAGTGACTTCCCTGGTGCAGAACGTCCCTGACTTCATCATCAGCTTCATCTCCCCATCCCTCATGACTCCAATACCTAACCACGCCACTTTTGATGGGACAGCTTTCTTCTCCTTCTCTACCCCTAAAATCTACAACTTCCTCTCCCCCTTGCCCATGAGTAGGCACGCTCCATTTTCAAACTCCAATTGCTCCTTCGACTTGGATCCTTTTCCATCACTCCAATGGAAACCTCTGCACCATCCTTGCCAGCATTGTAAACACACAGCGAAACGGAAACATTTCTCAGCAACCTCTCTAAGGAACAGTAAATGCATGTCGAGCCCTCTGGAGCTGCTGTGGCCACACCAGGGTACTCACAACAGAGCAGGCTGGCAAAATGCCACACTCAGTGGATGCCTGCAGGTAAATAATTTCACTAGTTCATCCCTTGATTTCAACATCATGCTCTTTTCCTCCTTCCAATCATTTACCTTGATGTTTTGATGGTCTCTCTGCAAGATGGGAAAGGAAAGTTACTGTGCAGGAATCGCGTGCATTTGTTTTTGCGTACTAGGTGCGTTGGTGAGTTTGCTGAAACATGAAGCACCACATTGGGCGTGGACAAAGACCAGAGCATGGACAGCTTACAGCAAAGGCACTTCCAGTCCTCAAGGGCTGCAAACCGATCAGGTGTGCAGGATACCACCAATGAGATATGCATGAGAAAGATCTGCATACAGCTGAGGCAGTGTGCAAGCAAATCTATCTCCTGCATATTCATTAAGGAGATCTTGAAAACCTGACCCGTTTGCATTCTTGGAGGACTGGACGTGTCAACTCCTTAACTAAGGTCATCAAATGGCTCCATTTTTCCAAGACAGGCTGATCCAGGTCTGGTTCTGCATTCCCCCTTACTGCATGCATGGACATATATTTGATTTATATTCCACTTTTCAGGCGCTTCAAAATGGATTACATTCAGGTACTGCAGGTATATGCTTACTGCAGGGGTGGGCATTTCCGGTCCTCGAGGGCCACAAACCAGTCGGGTTTTCAGGCTATCCCTAATGAATAGGCATGAGAGAGATTTGCATGCAGTCTGCCTCAGTTCATGCCTATTCATTAGGGATAGCCTGAAAATCCGACTGGTTTGCAGCCCTGGAGGAACAGAATTGCCCTCCCCTGTACTACTGGATGCACTGGGTGAAAGCTGGACTGGACTGACTCGCCCTACAGCCAATGGGTGACCCTCGTTAAAAACAAGAGCAAGATTTGTATAGTAATTATAGATCTGTTCCGCCTTCCCCCTACACACACAAGATCTGCAAGCTTTTCGGACTATTCTGTGACTTCCCCATAGCTCTGCTCTGCTCTGCTCACTTGTGAACTGTTTTTCAGGCACTGTCCTGTGCAGTGGAAACATAGTAGAGAGGAAATGCATAGCCCAGGGTGTGTTTGTTTCAGTTAATAGCATAAAAGAGACGTTCTAAACACCTGGGAAAAGTGATCGAGATCTAAGGCATTTGTCACTGAATGGAGTGCAGCCCGACGGAGCTCCTAGTCTCTGCCATCCCTAAAGAGTAGGCAGCATCCTCCATAACTCTAACATGGGTGCACGAAGACGATGTGCTGTCCCCCCAGTCAACGATCTGATCACAAGGCAGAACAGGTCCGGGACTTTCTTGGCCCACTTTCACAGTACAATAACCTGGGTCACAAGCCGGTATTTTTAAGCAGCAGACTGAGTGGAGCGGAGCTGGAAGTCACAGAAGAGCTGTGCACTTTTTCAGAAAGGGTTTCCTGTACCCTCTCTACACTGGCAGCTGGAAGGCGGCCACAAAACATAAAATGCTGCCTTCAATGGGAGACGGTGGTGGCAGAAGAAGGTCCTCTCGGCAGGAGGATACAGCAAGACGACGTTAAAAAGGAGAGGAGAGCATGGATACTTGGCTGGGATATGACAGTGTTGGCAATTTGTCAAAGGTGCGGTGAAAGCAGGCTCATCACAGACCATCCTTCTTGCGAAAGCACTCGCCAAGGTTCCTTTCAACCTTAGTCTCAAGTTCGTTTCACGTGAGAAAACAAAAATTGCAAAAACCCCCCCTCAAAACGCCCCTAAACCTCGTTAAGGATATAAATAGAATCTCAACATACAGGCGGCTTCCTTACCAGGTAAAGAAAGGGAAAAAAAAAACACAGTCAAATGTATGTACTGTCTCTTTAAAACATAGCACATGCCCCTCCCCCCAGAAAAGCCTGTCATTTGGGTGCTGGAATGTAGTGGGGTTAGGAAGCCTTGCACAGAGCTTGGTTTTTCCCTTTATTTTCTTTCCAGTATACTGAAGGGGGGGACGCCACCTCTTAGCTTCCAGACGTGAGCGAGAGAGGATGGCGGCTGGGGGCAGGGGGACAGGCCAGAACTTTTCTGTTTTCTTTTTTTTCTTTCGAACGAAGTCCTTTTTCTTTGACTGGAGCTATAACGTCACCGCGGCCCTCAGGACCTGAAGGAGGGAGGGTGCGGCTGCCAGCAGGGCCAGCAGGGTGCAGAGCGGGGACCTCAGGGGAGCCGTGGAGGAGTTGTCTGCTGAGATGTGACCCTTGGCCGACCTCCCTAGTTTGGTGTCTTTCTGCAGGAGAAGAAAAGATGGTTTATGAGTGACTCGCTCGCGGGAGTGAGGACTAAGCATTTAATAAGGGGCAGGAACAGCGATAGGGCCCGACAGGAAGTGCTTGACTTTACTGTCACTGCTATCACCACTTAACGTGCTGACAGCGCTCCTGGACGTAGCCAGCGCTGTAGAAACAACATGCAAGAGACATCCCCCTGCTCCATAGCGCTTACAGTCTTATCAAGACAAACATGCAGATCAACAGACAGCTCTTAACATCAGTTAACGAGGCTGAGGGCAAACCAACAGGCTTAAAACATATAAGCGGCCTGGAAAAGGTGGGGTTTTAAATGGACTTTAAAGAAGCTGAGAGAGGGAGCCTGATGCACCTGCTCCAAGGCCCGGCCACTCTTCCCATCAAGAAGGGTGCGGGGGTCTGGCATGAGATGAGGCTCGTAGGCTGGATGCTGTTACAGGGGTAGGGCAGCAGTAGCACATGGATGTCACCACTCACAGGACCCCCCCCACCTCCCAGAAGAAGCCAAGCACCAAGAAACAGCGAATCATCCTGGCTGGGAAAAAGAAAAGCTTAAAAAAAAACCAAAAAAGGAATCAGTGGAGGGGCCAGGAGGGAGCCAGCTGGCACTCTCTGCACCACCCTTCAGCTTAAACCTGTTTCCCAGCCTCCCCATCAAGGATCCTCTGGGCCTGGCGCAGGCGTCGGTCAGTCCTGTTACCTGCTCCAGGCCCTTCCTGCTCCTTCTCTGGAGGAGAATTTCTTTACCGTACTGCTGAGATTATTTCATTTCAGATTCAGTGTGACCTATGGATCTGCATGTTACCACTGAAGTCTATGAATGTCTCTTGCCATCTCCCTTCTGCTTCCTCTCCAACCGCACAGACATATATAAGTCTTTAAATTATATCTCACACTACAAGTTCATCTCGTTACGCTGAGGGCCTGATGTACTAAAGGATTTATCTTCTAGGGGCTGATTTATCAAGGGCTTTTCTCAGGGATACAGAATGGGAGAAGAACCTAAGGGCCTCATTTTAAAAAGCATTTACACACGTGTAAATGCCCTTTACCCGTGTAAGTGAGCATAAGTGCATAAGTGCACGTAAATAACTTTGGAAAATGTTACATTTACACGAGGGGCATGGGATAAACACTATGGATCCCTAAAGGCTAGAGGATAGGAATAAATAAAAAAGCTTAACCGGCACGGAGCGGCAGTTACTACCCTTAACAGAAACATGGGGGGTAACCTGCACGGAGCGGCAGTTACTACCCTTAACAGAAACATGGGGTAACCTACACGGAGCGGCAGTTACTGCCCTTAACAGAAACATGGGGGTAACCTGCATGGAGCGGCAGTTACTACCCTTAACAGAAACATGGGGGTAACCTGCATAGAGAGGCAGTTTCTACCCTTAACAGAAACATGAAGGTAACCTGCACAGAGCAGCAGTTACTACCCTTAACAGAAACATGGGGGTAACCTGCACAGAGAGGCAGTTACTGCCCTTAACAGAAACATGAAGGTAACCTGCACGGAGCGGCAGTTACTACCCTTAACAGAAACATGGGGGTAACCTGCACAGAGAGGCAGTTTCTACCCTTAACAGAAACATGAAGGTAACCTGCACGGAGCGGCAGTTACTACCCTTAACAGAAACATGGGGGTAACCTGCACAGAGAGGCAGTTTCTACCCTTAACAGAAACATGAAGGTAACCTGCACGGAGCAGCAGTTACTAGGGATGTGAATCGTGTCCTCGATCGTCTTAACGATCGATTTCGGCTGGGAGGGGGAGGGAATCGTATTGTTGCCGTTTGGGGGGGTAAAATATCGTGAAAAATCGTGAAAAATCGTTAAAAAATCGAAAAAATCGAAAAATCGAAAAACCGGCACATTAAAACCCCCTAAAACCCACCCCCGACCCTTTAAATTAAATCCTCCACCCAAATAACTTAAATAACCTGCGGGTCCAGCGGCGGTCCGGAACGGCAGCGGTCCGGAACGGGCTCCTGCTCCTGCATCTTGTCGTCTTCGGCCGGCGCCATTTTCCAAAATGGCGCCGAAAAATGGCGGCGGCCATAGACGAAAAAGATTGGACGGCAGGAGGTCCTTCCGGACCCCCGCTGGACTTTTGGCAAGTCTCGTGGGGGTCAGGAGGCCCCCCACAAGCTGGCCAAAAGTTCCTGGAGGTCCAGCGGGGGTCAGGGAGCGATTTCCCGCCGCGAATCGTTTTCGTACGGAAAATGGCGCCGGCAGGAGATCGACTGCAGGAGGTCGTTCAGCGAGGCGCCGGAACCCTCGCTGAACGACCTCCTGCAGTCGATCTCCTGCCGGCGCCATTTTCCGTACGAAAACGATTCGCGGCGGGAAATCGCTCCCTGACCCCCGCTGGACCTCCAGGAACTTTTGGCCAGCTTGTGGGGGGCCTCCTGACCCCCACGAGACTTGCCAAAAGTCCAGCGGGGGTCCGGAAGGACCTCCTGCCGTCCAATCTTTTTCGTCTATGGCCGCCGCCATTTTTCGGCGCCATTTTGGAAAATGGCGCCGGCCGAAGACGACAAGATGCAGGAGCAGGAGCCCGTTCCGGACCGCTGCCGTTCCGGACCGCCGCTGGACCCGCAGGTTATTTAAGTTATTTGGGGGGGGTTCGGGAGGGTGGGGGATTTAATTTAAAGGGTCGGGGGTGGGTTTTAGGGGGTTTTAGTGTGCCGGCTCACGATTCTAACGATTTATAACGATAAATCGTTAGAATCTGTATTGTATTGTGTTCCATAACGGTTTAAGACGATATTAAAATTATCGGACGATAATTTTAATCGTCCTAAAACGATTCACATCCCTAGCAGTTACTACCCTTAACAGAAACATGGGGGTAACCTGCACAGAGCGGCAGTTACTACCCTTAACAGAAACATGGGGGTAACCTGCACAGAGCAGCAGTTACTACCCTTAACAGACACATGGGGGTAACCTGCACAGAGAGGCAGTTACTGCCCTTAACAGAAACATGGGGGTAACCTGCACAGAGAGGCAGTTTCTACCCTTAACAGAAACATGAAGGTAACCTGCACGGAGCGGCAGTTACTACCCTTAACAGAAACATGGGGGTAACATGCACGGAGCAGCAGTTACTAACCTTAACAGAAACATGGGGATAACCTGCACGGAGCGGCAGTTAGTACCCTTAATAGAAACATGGGGGTAACCTGCGTGGAGCGGCAGTTACTACCCTTAACAGAAACATGGGGGTAACCTGCGCGGAGCAGCAGTTACTACTTTAACAGTAACATGGGGGTAACCTGCATGGATCGGCAGTTACTACCCTTAACAGTAACATGGGGGTAACCTGGACGGAGCGGTAGTTACTATCCTTAAGAGAAACATCGGGGTAACCTGCACAGAGTGGTAGTTACTACCCTTAACAGAAACATGGGGGTAACCTGCACAGAGCGGCAGTTACTATGCTTAACAGTAACATGGGGGTAACCTGCACAGAGCGGTAGTTACTGTTCTTAACAGAAATGTGGAGGTAATCTGCATGGAGCGGCAGTTACTACCCTTAACAGAAACCTGGGGGTAACCTGCACAGAGCGGCAGTTACTATGCTTAACAGTAACATGGGGGTAACCTGCACAGAGCGGTAGTTATTACCCTTAACAGAAACATGGGGGTAACCTGCATGGAGCGGCAGTTACTGTTCTTAACAGAAATGTGGAGGTAATCTGCATGGAGCGGCAGTTACTACCCTTAACAGAAACCTGGGGGTAACCTGCACAGAGCGGCAGTTACTATGCTTAACAGTAACATGGGGGTAACCTGCACAGAGCGGTAGTTACTATGCTTAACAGTAACATGGGGGTAACCTGCACAGAGCGGCAGTTACTACTTTGGGAAGCTTGCTGGGCAGACTAGAAGGACCATTTTGGTCTTTTTCTGCTGTCATTACTATCTTACTATCTTACTTGGAAAATTCACCTGTTAGTGAGTCAGGTCTTTAGTATCGATGGCCCTGTGTGACTTTAGCACCATAACCCTATTATCTTTTTTTTGCAAGATCTGGAACATCCTTCCCAGTAAGGGCCAGGGTTTTTATTTTTTTTTTTCAGTCTCCCAATTTAAAAACTGTGAGTCCCACAGTGCTCCTGCCCAGCCACTGGGCAGCCTCTTTGGCCAAGGCCATGACATAACACACCACAGGCGCCTTGCATTCTGCTCTCAGGATAGCAGGCCAGTCCTTACCTCGGGAAGACAGAGCTCTGTGTCCACTGAGTTATTTGACTTCAGCTTCTGTTGCTGTGGAGAGTTAAGGAAAACAAAAGCTGGTCAGTCCGTGTGCCCGGCGTGAGTTGGTTCTATCACTTTCCTAACATTGGTTGTTGCCAGTTTTGCTTGATCCAGGTAACTGGTTGGACTTACGTAAATGCATACCTAAACTGTATGAGGAAACCTTTGCAGTCCCTAAAGCTCTCTTTAAGCATAAAAGGTATCTTCCCAGCTCAAATGGCTTTCTTTTTAATTAGATTTATCTTGACTGCATTTAATGTTAAGTACGTCTGCTTTCCTCTCTCCCAGCACCAGATGTGAGCCCTCCGACATCCATGGATGTCACCTATGCTTTAGATCTTTGTAGTGTACAGAGAGAGAGAGAGAGAGAGAGAGAGATGGGTTGATGTGTTTCCTGTCTTGAGTTTTTCTTTTGTTGCTTTGATCGTTGGTGCTAACTTGGAGCTTGCTTATCAATCAGGGGATCAGACAGCTCATCAATGCAATCTGGAGACAGATGAAACATTCTTCACATTTTTTTTTTTTATACTTCTTTTATCATCAGGAATTGTTTCCAGACATTGAAAAGTTTGCTAAAATCAAATTGGTTCCATTCTCTTTACAGCAACAGGCAAAAATACTTTAGAATGTATAAGAGGAAGAAAATGGATTTAAAAATCAGATCCCAAAAAGAAGATGTGGAATTGTCTGCCACCCCCCAAACGTAAAATGGAGCTAACCCCCCAGCACCTCTCGTGAAGTAACAGAAGCTCCTCAGAAGGCCTCAGCCTCCATTCTACTAATGTGTAGATTATTTTTGCCTATTTTCCAAAAGGAAAAGAAGGCTTGTGAGATCACGAGTGTGTGCGTGCACATGCACGTGTGTAAGCGTGTCCGAGCGAGTGTCTCCCCTAATTATTTTGTTTGGTGTCCCATCCATTCCAAAATTTTCAGGACATGTCAGGTGGGACATGAGGATCGACGGGACAATTTTTTCAGAACCTCGCATGTGCGTAGACGTGGAAGCATGCACTACCCGCAGAGAAAGCTCTTTGGTTCTGGATGCAACCCCTGGATCGGCCAGAGAGATTGATCCAGCAAACTGTGTTAGTTTCCCTGATAATTTCATCCAGCATCTTTGGGTTTCTAGCTCACTTGGAATAGGGGATGGGATGCCATCAGCTTTCATTCACAATGAGCCAGGGACCAAATGACATATGTCATTTGGTCCCTCGTTTATAACTTGGATACTGAAGTTATATGAACATCCTTTTGCCCGCGTTAAAGCTAATGGGAGCTATGGTGACTCATTTGAGATACTAAGGGGTACTCGACAGGGGTGCCCGCTCTCCCCCCTTCTGTTCGCTTTATTTTTAGAACCCTTTACTACGACCATTAGAGGAGCCCTTAACATCCTTGGGATACAAAAGGGATCTAATCATTATAAGATCTCACTTTTTGCTGACGACGTGATGTTTACCCTTACTCAGCCAGAAACTTCCCTTCAGGGGGTCATGACGGAATTGCTAAGATTCACTGCTGTCTCCGGTATGAAAGTGAATTATGATAAGTCCGAGATTCTCAATCTCACTGTGCCTGTGGAAGTGGTTAAGCTACTTCGTAGGCAATTTCCCTTTAAGTGGGCTACTTCTTCTTTGAAGTATTTGGGAGTTCGTTTGGGCCCATTGGTTGGTCAATTGTATGCCCTCAATTATGAGCCTCTTATTAAAGCTGTGCAAAAGGACTTGGCGACCTGGCAATCTCAAACCCATTCGTGGCTGGGACGCATTGCCATAGTTAAAATGAATATTCTTCCCCGTTTTTTATATTTTTTTACTACCATCCCTATCTGCTTACCTTCTTTTATACTCAGGAAATGGCAGCAAATTGTCTGTAGTTTTATATGGCGCAGGCGCCCTCCAAGGGTGGCCCGGACCACCTTATATTTGCCAAAGTCTCAGGGTGGCTTGCAGGTGCCTAATTTGATGTGCTACTATTCTGCTGCACAACTACGGGCTCTGGTGGCTTTACATCGGCTGTCTGATATCCCTCAGTGGGTCCACTTGGAGCAAAATTTAATAGGGAATTTACCCTTATCAGCCCTGCCTTGGCAGCCACAATCGACCTGGAGTTTGGCTTCTTATTTGCCCTTTGCTTTACGGACTACTCTCCGGGTTTGGCACCAGTGGAGGTCTAAGCTGGTGGGGACGGCGCACTATACCACTATGACGCATCTTTTCACTAACACCGTATATCCATTGTCAGAAAGATCCAAGTCCGCAACTCACTGGATGCAATTAGGCATAACCAGACTAACTAATATTCAGCAGCAGGGATCCTTAATGTCCACTGACCAACTTTGTAACACATACGCACTGCCTGGCATTGACTTCTTGCATTATGCTAAATTATATCATTTCATCCATCGGGGTCTCCGAGGTGGTACTTTAAAATTGACCAGCACTCTCTTTGAGACATATTGCAAGCATGCCTCCCATCTTAAGGGTGTTATTTCTAAAACATATGCTTTGCTCAATGGGACGCTGCCGGAGCCTCTGCGGCATCGTACGCAGTGGGAAACTGATTTTAATTATCATCTTGACAAACAGGAATGGGACGGTGTATACTCCCTAGCACATAAATGTTCTATTTCGGCGGGACTACAAGAAAATTGTTATAAATTAATTTACCGGTGGCATTACACACCGGTGCAATTACACAGGTTTCGGCCTGAGTTCTCTGAATTCTGTTGGCGGGGATGTGGCCAAGTTGGCACTTATTATCACATTTGGTGGGAGTGTCCGAAGGTGGTTATAGTCTGGCAGGAGGTGCTGTCTTGGCTATCAGGGGTTTTATTGGCTCAGGTGGAAGCTAAACCTTGGCATGTGTTATTGGGCTTACCAATACCTGGACATAACACGGCCACACACAAGTTCATCTTACAGGTTTTTATTGCCACTAGAACGGAAATAGCATTACATTGGAAAGACAAAGCCACTCCGAGCTTAGCGAAGATTCAAAGTAGGCTTCATACATATTATCAACTAGGGAGACTCACAGCGGTGCATCAGGATCGCGTGGGTGTGTTTGGTAAAATTTGGGGACCTTACACCGCTTGGTTGGATGAGCAAGCTCTTCTACATGCCTGAATGCATATGTTTACTGATCTGCTATAACATGTTTGGTAGCCTTTGCCAATTTTCTATATCTCTCTTTAGTTACGCTCTTTTATTTTATATATGTTGTCGACCATGCCTGCGTGTGCCGTGCCTTTCTTGACAATCTACTTACCTCTTTTCATGTATACCCAGTTGTATAGGGGGTGGGGGGCGGGTGGAGGGTTTGGGGATTGTTTCTAAATTGGTTAATCATCTTTTGCTGTACTTTGGCCCATTAGGGCTTACTTGATGTATAACTTATGCTCCGTATTGATTGTTCATTATATTGTTGGTGTTATTTTTGCCATGATTGCCAATAAAAAACTGTTTATATATAAAAAAAAAAAACAATGAGCCAGGGACATTTGCCGTATTTTGCACCTCCTCCCTGTCATCGCAGTGACAGTGGTGGAGTGGGGGCCATGCACCAGGGCTCCTTCTGGAAACCTGCAATCACAGACCCTAAATGCAGCCACTAGGTGTCAGTATTGTGCAATGGCCATGACTCCCTCCTCTGCAGCTATCCCAGCCCCAACTGAACTGGGGAGCAGGAGACCCACTACCATTTATCATTTCTAAAGTGCTACGCGATGTCCGCAGCACCAGAATCGAACCCCCAGTTTCCCCGCACAGCAGTGCAGGCACTTTTAAAAGTCAAACCTAGGTGTTTTTCTCTCCTGATCTCCACATGGCCTTTTACCTGGGTAGAGGGGAAATTTTCAAACAGGCCAATTTGCCTGAGTAAACTGCTATACGTCCAGGGAAACGGCTTTGAAAACTGCCCCCGGAAGCTGCATTATGAGCCACTGTGCGCCAGAACTCTACCTGTACTGTATCAAGGGCTACAGCATCAGAAATTGTCCAACCACAGCACATCCAAGCTGTTCCATGGTGCACTTATAGATGTCGTCTCTGACATGTTTCATGAAATGGCATGAAGCCTTTGCTATTGGTCAGAGGTGTGTGAGGCAATAAATACTGTACTGAGACAAAGCCAAACTAGACCCCGAGACAGAGTGGGTGCCAAGGAAACCATTCTGGGGCAGTAAGGCATGGGTGATGAGTCTAAACTGTGGTTCAATGGAGTTGGAGAGAGACATGCAATCAGTTTAATATTCACTACCATTAGCCGAAATGTCCCTTGGGCAGCCCTGTCAGTTCCACACACATGATGAGGATGACTGCAATGCACGGGCCTCCTAATGTGAAACGAATGGCAGACAGAAATGAACGTGCCAGCCTGACTTCCTCTGCTCCTCCCAAGAGGCCCCCTTATTCATTCTCCACTGTTCTGACTAATGTATGTCCTAAATGTATGCTTACTTATCCTGAGCTATGGCTTGAAGAAGGAAGGCACAGAACTTATTCATCCATGACTACCCCATACACAGAGTTAAAAAGACAACAGAAAGCAATTTAGGACAAAATATAGTTTTTAATAGCGTCTGTCTGTCTGTGTGTCCATGGTGGGCTGATCGGTCACTTGTGAGCATTCTTCCTTCAAGTCAATGAATCTGTTCAAGACATAAAAATAAGCCCACCTAGGAAGGACACTCAGCACGTCCATCACAGGATATTGTGATTGCTGGGATATCGGTGCTAACGGAGGTTCTCCTTTTCTGCTACTTTCAAAGCTGGTTGTCCCTTGTGGGGAGAGATTGCCTGCATGTCCTGGTACACGCACTGCCCTGTGCTTCACCATGCATCTTAGATGCTTTGCATTACACAATATGCTGCACTTTTATCTAGATAAAGTGGTCAGGAAACATTTTAATTGGCAAAACAGTTTTGAATGATAAGGGTTTCATGCTTGATTAATTTGTTTTCTAATTGGTGAAATGTATTTCCTTCTTTCCCCACTGTGAGAGGATGGAGTTATAAGTGGGATAGATATGAGCAGTTTGTCTAGGAGTGGCTTACTGGAATGGGGGCTACTACCTGGTGATTACTACCCTTACTCAATAAGCCTTCGCACGGTTAATGCAACTCCAACATTGCTCTCTGCTTCAACGGCAAGGGGAAATGTGGAAAAGAGGATTTGCATTCAGATAACAACCAATAAGGACGGAACTTCACAATCTGGGTAAACAAATAAGGGTGGGGGTAGGTTGCTTATATTGTGGCCGTTACTACCCTAAACCAATTAAGTCTGATACATCACTTTGAATGCATATACAGCGTTGCTCCTTCTTCAACGGCAGGGAGAAATATGGAAAAAAGGATTTGCATTCAGACAACAACCAACAAGGATTGAACTTCACAATCTGGGTAAACAAATAAGCATGGGGGTAGTTTGCTTTTTACGGTGGTTACTACCCTAAATCAATTAAGTCTGATACATCACTTTGAATGTATATACAGCATTGCTCTCTGCTTAAACGGCAGGGAGAAATGTGGAAAAGAGGATTTGCATTCAGATAACAACCAATAAGGACGGAACTTCACAATCTGGGTAAACAAATAAGGGTGGGGGTAGGTTGCTTTTTACGGTGGTTACTACCCTAAACCAATTAAGTCTGATACATCACTTTGAATGTATATACAGCATTGCTCTCTGCTTAAACGGCAGGGATAAATGTGGAAAAAAAGGATTTGCATTCAGACAACATCCAACAATCTGGGTAAACAAACATCGGGGTAACTTGCTTGATGCAGCGGTTACTACCCTTAACCATTAAGCCTTATGCTCACCTTTGATGCAACTCCAACATTACTCTCTGCATCAATGACAGGGGGTGGCAGGAAATTTGAATCAAACAGTTACCAACAAGGGCCCTGAACTTGGTGGTTGGTGAAACAGATAAGTATAGGAAAATAAATGTGGGAGCTTGCAGGGCAGACTGGATGGGCCGACTGGTCTTTTTCTGCCGTCATTTATGTGTTTCTATGTTTCTATGGTAATGAGGGTTCGGCTATTGGTAGTATCACTATGGCAGCTGCTCCTTTAACTCAGCAAGAGTCCCTGGTTTAGATCCAGAAGTGTGTAGCCTCAAATCCTGGGATTCTCAGTTAGATAAACAGGCTGGAGCACAGCAAATGTCACACATTTGCATATGGTGGCAGTGATGGGATCTGGAGCCCAATCAGGGTTGGATGAGGGTACTTAGGAAAAAGCTGTTTCTTTTTTGCCCTAGAGGGAAGTAATAAGGGATGGATATGAGTAACTTGGCTAAAGTAGATAAGATTCTCCTCTTAGCTCACAGAACTGTTCCATTAACTTGACAGTAGAAGCCCTGGTTGGGAGCCCAAAGGTTATAGGTTCAAATCCTAAAATCTCCAGTTAGAAAAATAGGATGCAGAAGCATGAAATGCATAGCAAATATCCAACCTTAACACCTATTTTTAAAGTATATTATATACCACAGGTCCCTTCTTCAGATGTAACTGCAGGACTGAAGAAAGGCCACTCCAGTGGGAAACTGCTGAAATGGAACTTAACAAAACACTTAACAGCATCATCCTAGGTCAGAAGCAAGACAATGGCTTCGATTCTCAGACCATCTTGTCTTTTCTCTCTATCATCCTTTCCACACCCTGCCCTGCCTTATTCAGTCCCTTCTGTTTTTCCTCCTGTATTCTCCTCCTGCCCACCCATCTTCATCTCTATTTACTAACCTTTCTACTACACTTCAAGCATCTGACAAAGTGGACTCTTGTCTTCTCCTTGAAAGCTCATGCTTCAATACATTGTTAAGTCTAGAAGATGCCACCCACCTCTGTCATTTTAAATACCTCCAAGGTATGCATGCACAGCAAGTGGGCTTCTTTCAGCAAGAGCAAGCTCTGGAAGAAGGGGTTGCAGGATGAAGGGTAATCTAAGGAAATATTTCTTTACGGAAAGAATGGTGGATTCATGGAATAACCTCCCAGTGGAGGTGGTGGAGACAAGGACAGTATCTGAATTACAGGGGATCTCTGAAGAGGGGTATGGATTACGGAGCTCGGCGGCTGGTATGGCTGAGTAGATTCTATGGGATCTGCAGTCTTTTTATGACATCATCTTTCTTTCACCTCCTACCGCCTGGTTGAAGTTATAGAAGTTGAGTAAATTTAGACTGTCCTCCAAAAAGGCTGAAGTTGAAATGTGAGCTGGAGTAAAGATCAGTAATATTCAGTGTGCCTCATTCAGACAGCCATCTTCCTCAACTAGATTGGGAAATAACTCAGGGGAGTCAGTGACATCCAAAACTGCCAGCAAGGGAGTCCTCTGCATGAACATAAGGGGCTCTGCACCGATGACTTGATGGGTGAGTGCCCTCAACTCAGGCAGCAGAAAACAGCACTCTGCTTTCTGCTCCAGCAACTTCCTCTCCCATTGAGCCTCATGGGACAGGAAGAGAGGGCGTGAACCTGGAGCAGACAGAGCACAGAGAAAAGCCGCAAAGACCCAATCTGCTCCCTTATCAAGTTATTCCCTTCCTGTCACTCAGGGGCAGGAGAGGATGGGGTGAGACTGGAGGAGACACTGAAGAGCAAAGAATAGACTCTCTGCTCCCTAATCCAGGCCTTTCCCTTCCCTTATTCCCCTTCCACTTGGGGTGGTTTTTTTTTTTTTGGGGGGGGGGTGTTGTTATATTGGTCTGACTAGGGCACAAGGGTCTGTAGACCCTTGCAACACCACCCCTCACCCTGAGTTGAAAGTGTCCCTCTTACAGTGGGAGAAAAATAGAGTGTCAGATTGTCTCTCTCTCTCTCCCCCTCCCGGTCACACGTGAGTACACACATATGTGCAGTAGGGCTGTTGCACAGATGATATAAATTTGAGCTTATTTTTGCTGGCATGCTCAATATATGCATTTATGGGTGCATGCACGCTCCTTTTAAAATTGACCTGTAAGGATCTGTTCCTATGAGCGCTTTGCTCCAATACCAGGAAAACCGGAAGTTGAGGAAGAGATTCTCTTTAGAGTGAGTGAGGAAGAAGGAAAGAGGAAGTAATTGTTGACAGACACTTTTTCCAAGGAATGAAGGAAAGACTTCTTAACCTTGCTAAGACTTGAGAAGGCACAGTACTGCTTGCCCATTGGCAAATCAATAATTAAGTCTGAAGCTGGACTCATAACAGCGCAGCACTAACAGTGGAGTGCGAGTTTTCACACCAAAACCAAAAATTGTGAAAAACAGATCTGTTCACCCTTTACAAATTATTCAACAAAAAGCCTCTCTTCTTTCTGCTCAAAATTTGCCCACAAACATAAAGAAGCATGGCCGGCGCCATTTTCCGTACGGAAAAAACAATTTGCGTGCAGGAAGTCGTTCCCGGACCCCCGCTGGACTTTTGGCAAGTCTTGTGGGGGTCAGGAGGCCCCCACAAGCTGGCCAAAAGTCCCTGGGGGTCCAGCGGGGGTCCAGGAGCAATCTCCTACGCTCCTGCCGCGAATCGTTTTTCCGTATGGAAAAACGATTCGCATGCAGGAAGTCATTCCCGGACCCCCGCTGGACTTTTGGCAAGTCTTGTGGGGGTCAGGAGGCCCCCCCAAGCTGGCCAAAAGTCCCTGGGGGTCCAGCGGGGGTCCGGGAGCGATCTCCTACGCTCCTGACGTCGGGGGACAAAAAACAAAATGGCGCCGGCGCTACCTTTGACCTGTCATATGACAAGGCAAAGGTAGCGCCGGTGCCATTTCTACAATGCACTGGAGGCCCGAGAGTAAAAGATCACACCGGGACCCTCCCTCTGGACCCCAGGTAATTTAAGGCATTTTGGGGGGGTTCGTGAGGGTGGGGGATTTATTTTAAAGGGTCGAGGTGGGTTTTAGGGTTGTTTTAGTGTGCCGGTTTTCCCGCCCTCCCCCTTCCCCCGATTTACGATTTTTTGACGATAAATCGGGGGAATTGTTATTGTATCGCAGCTCTAACGATTTTTGACGATTTAAAATATATCGGACGATATTTTAAATCGTCAAAAAACGATTCACATCCCTAGTGACCGGTAGCACTCACCCTAGGATGCCGACGGCCTCCAAAGAGGCAGAAACACCACGATGACACCGGCTGCAACACCGCTCCCTGGGCTCTCCTAGACATGTGCACAGCATGGCGCCTTATGAAACCCGGCTGCCAGCGTTCAGTAATAATGTCACACGGCTGAGTATAAAAGGCCCAGCCACACTCAGGGGATTGCCTCAACAACAGGTTTCTCTGCTTGGATGCAGTGAGTGTTGCTCCTGTTTTGATTCCTGACCGTCTTGTCCAGCCTGCCTTGCACAGTCTGTCCTATTTGCTCAGCCTTGCCTGCTCAGTGTATTCGGTACTGACTTCTGCTTTGGACCTGGATCTCTCTCTCGCCTGGGATCCAGATCGCCCTCCTGCCTGCTGTTTGCCTCTGACCTCAGCTACAAACTCTGTCTACGTCCCATTTGCTGCCTGCTAGTTCCCTAGTAATTGTCTCACTGCAGCCTGTGCAGACCATTAGCATTACCCCGAATCTCTCTCTCAGCTCTGTGGGACCCTCGCCTAAGTCCTGCTGGCTCCTGGAACCCAAAGGTTTAACCCATGGGGAACGGAGCTGTTACAGGTGAAGCTCCAGTCTTGTTCCTGTTCAGGGTGCATTCGCCAGCTGCCGGCATGGGCCTAGTAGGTTCGCCTACGAGGCTGCGTCAACCACGCTGCAGCACAAGAGTCCACTATCCTTACAAAGCATTCAGTGAGGAAACGTTATTAGTGTATATATCCTTAGGACATGTCGGCTTTTATAAGCGCAAGTGAGAACATTTTAAAGCATGCAAGTGTGAAGGAAATTACAGTTTTTGACCAAGTAGTCCACCAGTTTGTCCAGTCTATCTCTCGGTCTTCAAGAGCTTTTCAGCCTTCCCTCCACCCAGTTTCCCAGACCCCTCACCCAGTCAGTTTTTGGCTATAACAAGTTTAAGTCTGATTTACATTGATAAAGAGCAGAAGTAAATATGCCCAGGTAAGAGCCCGACGTGCGCTACGTTCGCTGGTTTTGAAATTGGGATTTACGCCTGAAAATATTTGTCCCGCCCCAAATCCGCTCCCCTTTTTCTCACATGTTTTGTTGTGAGCGCGCATGAACGTATTTTTCCGGCTTTAAAATAAGTGCTGCTCACACTTGCGTATATGGGCCTATTAATATGAGCAACTCCCTTAAAATCACCCCCCACAGAATACAGGAGGCCTCCTCCTTGGTAAAAAGAAGAGCTAAGGAATACCACTGGAAGAGGAAAGGTTTTAAAAGCACAGCTGCCAATAGATCCCATGTAAATCACTCAGGCCATGGCCTAGCTGACCTCCTACTGTCAGCTGATGCCGGAAGGACAGGAGCTAAATCTTCTAGCACAAAACACGCAATCAATATTTACAGTGTTCCTTTGTCTATAATTTATTCTCTCAGTATTAAATGGCCTCCTGTTAATCGGCTACAGCTTATTATTTATGGTACAGTGTCAGAAAGAGAAGAAGAAAGACTATCAGAAGTGTTGATCTGTTCACATATATATATATATCTCTGTGGAAACCCCCCAGCACCAGGAACGGAAGCACTGAAAGCAGGATCTCAGCAGGAACCGTGCACGCTAAGCAGAACGACTCTGGAGTAGCTGCTACCTGGGGTGCCATGGGCCTAAGACTTTCTGCTCAAACATTCCCTGGACTTTCCAATTCTCGACAGCGGCCATGTTGACTCTAGAGTGCTGGGCTACAGTTGGGCAATTTTTCCATTCATGGGTGCATTAAGTGAAAACTGAAAGAGAAGGTAGGTCCTTTGGGTAAACAGAATTATAGTCTACAGAGCAGTTAAGAGATGTGACCATTTCTCCACAAAGGATACAATGATGCTTAGAAAGGAGTTTTTCTCGGAGGCAGCAGAATATAAAAATGTTTAACTAAAATAAATAAAAAGGTAATACGTAAGGTTCAAGATGCCTATCTCAAATTATGTATACCTGTCCATGGACGTGGCGTCCATAGTGCACAGTGCTGCACAGGCACCACAGACTTTGAGATGAGGTGTGCCGTGAACCACCAACTGCATGCACATCTAGGAGAGCGGCAGCCATGAAGAGGAATGGGAGGCTGCTGGCATACCCCATCTCACCGACAGCCAAGAAGAGGAAGAGGCCCGGGAGGCCATTGGTGGACCCCATTTCACAGGCGGCTAAAGAAATAAGAGGTCTGGGAGGCAGCCAGTGTCTGAGAAGAGTAGCAGGTTCGGGAGGCCGGCAGTGGCTGAGAAGAGGAAGAAGCCCGTTCGCCTGCTTCTCTGTGTGCCGGCCTCCAAACCAAGTGAGGCCAGTGTGTACTCTATGCTAATCTCGTGCACTGTGAGATCATGATAGACGAAGTGCTAGCCCCGCAAGTTTTGAATAGTGTGGGGCAGTCACGCGAGGAGCAGCAGGAGAATGGACTCCTTCCTCTTCTTGGCCACCAACAAGCCTCCTAGGCCTGCTCTTCTTCTCAATCTTTGGTGACCTTCCAGACCCAATAGAGAGCCTGAATGTGTTTTGTCTTTGTGTATGTGAGTATGAATGGTAGCCTGCCTGGGTGTGTGTGTGAGAGAGAATGGAAAGCTGTCTGGGTGTGTGAATGGTAACTTGCCTGGGGGTGGGTGTATGTATAGTGTAAATGGTAAACTACCTGTCAGGCCGATACAGTACAGTGCGTCGAAAACGCGCATCCAGCCCCCCCGAAACTAATATCGCTCGCAACATGCAAATGCATGTTGATGGCCCTATTAGTTATTCCCACGTGATTCAGTAAGTAAAATGTGCAGCCAAGCCGCACATTTTACTTTCAGAAATTAGCGCCTACCCAAAAGTAGGCGTTAATTTCTGGTGGCACCAGGAAAGTGTACAGAAAAGCAGTAAAAACTGCTTTTCTGTGCACCCTCCGACTTAATATCATGGCGATATTAAGTTGGAAGTCCCAAAAGTAAAAAATAATTAAAAAATGTTTTTTAAAAATTTAAAATCAGTCCGCGGCTCGCGGGTTGAAAACCAGATGCTCAATTTTGCTGGTGTCCTGTTTCCAAACCCGTGGTTGTCAGCGGGCTCGACAGCCGACGCCCGCTGACAGCTGCCGTTCCTGTCAAAAAGGAGGCGCTAGGGATGCGCTAGTGTCCCTAGCGCCTCCTTTTACCACTGCCCTAATTAGCATATTTTTTTTTACTGGATTGCGCGCCCAGGACACTGGCCTGTGCGCGCACTCTCCCGCGTTTCTTTCTGTATCGGCCTGTGTGTGTGTGTGTATGTGTGTGTGAATGGGTGCCTACCTGGAGTGAGTGTGTGTGAATGGGGGACTGCTTGGGGGGGATGTGAATGGGAGCCTGCCTGAGTGTGTGTGAGAGAGAGTGAGAGGAAGTGGGAGCGAGAGCCTGTGTGTGGGTGTGAGGGAGTGTATGGGTGTATGGGAGTGGGAGCCTGCATGTGAGAAAGAGCATGTGAGAGCATGTGTATTTGTGTGGTGATATGAAGCTGTGTGACAGAGAATGTGTGTGTCTATGGGGGGAATGGGAGCCTGCATGTGAGAGACAGCATGAGAGAAAGTGACAGCCTGCTCGTGAGAGTGAGAGACTGTGTGTGTACATATGTATGGGAGTGGGAACCTGCATGTGAGAGAGCATGTAAGAGTGAGAGCATGTGTGTGTCTGAGGGGGAATGGGAGCCTGTGTGTGAGACAGCATGTGAGAGTGAGATCCTGTAAGTGTGTTTGTGAGAATGAGAACATGCATGTAAGTGCATGTGAGTGTGAGAGCCTGTATGTGTGTGTGGGAGCCTGTGTGTGAATGAGAGCATGTAAGAGTGAGAGCTTGCGTGTGTGTGTGGGAATGGGGTCTTGCATGTGCGAGAGAGCAAATGAGAGCAAGAGCCTTCATGTGAGAGAGAGCATATGTGAGTGAGAGCCTATGTGTATGAGAGAGCGACCATGCAAGAGTGGGATCCTGTGTGAGAGAAAGCTTGTGTGTAAGAGCCAGCATATGAGAGAGAGCCTGCGTGTGTGTGTGTTTGTGTGTGTGTATGGAGGAAGGAAAGAAGACAGGAGGAGAGAGAAAAACAGAAAGAATAAAAGAGACTCTGAAAAAAGAATAAGAAAAAGACAGACAAGGGGAAAAAAAGAGACTGGGACCAACCGATTAGAAAAATAAGATCAGATAACAAAGATAAAAACAATAAAATTTTGACTTTCAGCAATTGGAATATGCCATCTTTGGGAATGTGATTTCTTATATATTTGTATTTTGCTTTTTCTTCAGTATTCCAGAATTCACAGAGTCTGGTTTTGCCTGCATATTTCTGTTTCTAATTTGTAGTCACTTATTCTGTATTAGGAAAGGGTCAGTTTATGATGTACATGTGTGACAGAGATGCAGTATTTTGCTAGTATGTAGTTTCTCTGTAGGGATTTGTAGCAGAGTGGCTTGTTCTGTTCGCCCAGTAAGTGGTGTATTAGTGTTCAAGGGCCTGATGTGTCACACATAGGCTCTCACAGGCAGGCACGTGGGAGGGAGAGCCTGTGTGTGGGAGAGAGAGCATTGGCATGTATATGAGAGAGGGAATGTGAGAAAGAATGAATGTGTTAGTATGTGTGTGTGAATGAGAGAGCAAAGAAATAGTTTGTGTGGCCCTACATCCCCAAACTATAATAATTTCAGGGTGAGTGGAAATCAAAAGGTCCCAGTTATGGAGAGTAGGATTTTGAATCCTTATTTTTAATTACTGAGTATAATTTAATGTTTCTGTTATTTTGAAATATTTTATTATTTTTTGGGGGAGAACTATTAGAACATTTTTTAATTATTGGATGTTTTATTCATCAGATGTTTTGAAATACTTTATTGATGTTTTGGAAATACTAGAATAAATTTAAGCACGCTTTTTAAATTTGGATGTTCTTCGGCTGTGTTAACACATTCTTTTTATTATCAAGGTTTTAATATTATGAATGATGTTTTATATCTCTTGATTTTATTGCTTGATGTTTTGCAAGGAATGATGATGATTCTGTTTTTCCATTGTTGAATTGCATAATTTAGTCAGGCTTCTGGTTTCCAGTATAGGTTTTGGTGGCACATTTTTATTTTGTATTTGGTGAGGGTTTGTCTATATTTTAAAGGTCCAGTTCTTGCGTAACTTGAATTCTTGCTGTGAAAATGATGGTACTTATCACTGGCTTTTATGGCATTATGGATCTCTCTTTCTCATTCTTTTTTAAACAGAAGTTTGCTGTTTATTAATTTAATTTGCATGCAGAAAGCGGTTTTGAATATTCTTGCAGAAAATATTTTTCCATTCATATATTTTATTATAACTGCTGTTAGTAGATTATGCGATTATTTTAAGGGCTGGATTTAGCTTATTTTCCCTCTAAGGATTGAGTTGCTGTGAGCATAAAATTGATAGGCTTTTTGCATCAAAGAAAGTAGTGCTCACAAGTTAAAGCAGAAGGGTGGACTGTGTTCTAGAGCAGCGATTCTCAACTGGTGTGTTGCAACACACTAGTGTGTCGCCAAGCACCGGCAGATGTGTCGCGACTTCCGGTGTCCCACTGCCCCACTTGTGCGTCCCTTCTCCCCAGGGAAGGACTGGCCAATGGAGTTGGTAGGGGAGTGCTGCCGCCGGAGGCCAGGCCAGCGACAGCTAAAGTGTGGAGAGACCCTGCGTGCCGTTGCTGGAGGCCAGGCCAGCGGCGGCTGAAGAGTGGAGAGACTCTGCGTGATACCGCCGGTGGAGGCCAGGCCGGCGGGGTCAAAGAGTGGAGAGATCCTGCGTGCCACTACTGGAGGCCAGGCTGGTGGGGCCAAAGAGTGGAGAGACCCTGTGTGCTGCCACCGGAGACCTGGCTGGCGGCAGCTGAAGAGCAGAGAGATGGGAGGCTAGGCTTATTGGGCCAAACAATAAGAAGAGGCTCCATGTGAGCTTGTGTGTGTGTGTGTGAGAGTGGCAGCTTTTTGTGTGTGTGAGTGGCAGCTTTGTGAGCCTGTGGTAGAATGGGTGCCTGTGTGCGTGAGAGCTTATGTGTGTGTGATAGAATGGGAGTGTGAGTGATAGTTTTGTGTGTGTGTGGTAGAATGGGTGCATGAGTGCGAGCTTGTGTGTGTGTGTGGTAGAATGGGTGCCTGGGTGCGTGAGTGGCAGCTTTGTGTGTGTGTGGTAGAATGAGCCATGGATGCGTGAGTGGCAGCTTTATGTGTGTGTGGTAGAATGGGTGCCTGGATGTGTGAGTGGCAGTTTTGTGGGTATGTGGTAGAATGGGAGCAACAGCATTTGTGTGTGATTGAGAGCGTGTATGTGAGAGAGCATGTGTGTGATTGAGCGAGAGACTGGTCAGAGGTGATGTGTTTTTGTGAGAGAAAGACAGACTGGTCAGGAAGATGATCGGTGTTTCTGTGAGAGAAAGACTGTTCAGGGAGGTGACTGGTGTGTGTGTGTGTGTGTGTGTGTGTGTGAGAGAGAGAGAAACAGACTGTTCCGGGAAGTGACTGGTGTGTGGGTGTGTGACACAGAGACTTGTCAGAGAGGTGATTGTGGTGTGTGTGAGAAACAAAGACTGGTCAGGGAGGTGACTGGTGTGTCTGTGAGAGACAGCGACTGATCAGGGAGGTGACGTGTGTGTTTGTGTGAGAGACAGAGACTGGTCATGGAGATGACTGGTGTGTGTGTGTGGAAGAGAGAGACAGAGACTGGTCAGGAAGGTGACTGGTATGTGTGAGAGAGACAGACTGGTCAGGGAGGTGACTGGTGTCTGTGTGTGAGAGGCAGAGACTGGGCAGAGAGGTGAAAGCTTTGTGTGTGTGTGGCACAATTAAGATCTGGAATTTGTTGCCAGAGGATGTGGTTAGTGCAGTTAGTGTAGCTGGGTTCAAAAAAGGTTTGGATAAGTTCTTGGAGGAGAAGTCCATTAATGGCTATTAATCAAGTTTACTTAGGGAATAGCCACTGCTATTAATTGCATCAGTAGCATGGGATCTTCTTAGTGTTTGGGTAATTGCCAGGTTCTTGTGGCCTGGTTTGGCCTCTGTTGGAAACAGAGGCCAAACCAGGCCTCTATTCTCCTCAGTCCTATGCCATTAAAATTAGGGATAGCGAAGCAGAGAGACAAAATGACTCCCACAAGGTCCCACAGAGAGCTGCTAGTAGGGAAGATCTCAAATTGCATCCCAGGATTTGTTTCAGTCTCGGAGCTCGGTGCCCTCCTTCTCTTCCAGACCAGCCAGTGTTTGAGGAACCATCCTGACCTGTGCCACTGTACCCACCGAGGAAAGAGTGAATTGCAGCTCCTCCCCACTGCAGCCTCAGAAACTGTAATGACCAGAAGGACCAGAGCTGCCTTCTGTGTGTGCAGCATGTGGAGAGAAAGGTGATTTCTATCAATCCGAGTGCTTCCTCTCTGCTGGTGTAATACAGGGCATGAGGAATCCAGCCAGAAGAGGCACAGAGTGAGGGACAGGAATGCCCATGTTTATGTTGATCATTATTATGAATGGTTTGTTATGTAAGCTGTCTCGTAAAAATGAAGAGTGCATGTTAGAAATGTTTTAAAATACGTAGATCTTTCTTCCGACTTGTTACAGAAGAGTAAAATGCAGCACAGAGACATTCCTAAATGGACCCAGTATCCTGAATGTCTTGATCCCTGAATAAATGTAGTGCTTAGAAGCTTGCCGAGACCTAATGGACAGCTTGTATGCTGTAGTAATCAAAGTGAAGCCAGCATTTCAGACTGCTTGTCAATAAAAAGCACCGGCCTGTTAAGAATGTCTATTGATTAGAATGCACATTGGGGTCCACTTAAAGTAGACATCTGCTAATGAAAGAGACCTGGTTAAAGATTATATTTTTCAGTTTCAGATTTCTGAGTCTTATTCATCATGAACCTGGCACCTCTAGGACTGGAGGGCTCAGGGGATGGGTGCATGGATACAGAGCCTGTCACCTCTAGGACTGGAGGGATCAGGGGATGGGTGCAGGGATACAGAGCCTGTCACCTCTAGGACTGGAGGGCTCAAGGGATGGCGCAGGGATACAGAGCCTGTCACCTCTAGGACTGGAGGGATCAGGGGATGGACGCAGGGATACAGAACCTGGCACCTCTAGGACTGGAGGGCTCAGGGGATGAGCGCAGGGATACAGAGCCTGTCACCTCTAGGACTGGAGGGATCAGGGGATGAGCGCAGGGAAACAGAACCTGGCATCTCTAGGACTGGAGGGCTCAGGGGATGAGTGCAGGGAAACTGAACCTGTCACCTCTAGGACTGGAGGGATCAGGGGATGAGCGCAGGGAAACAGAACCTGGCATCTCTAGGACTGGAGGGCTCAGGGGATGGGCACAGGGATACAGAGCCTGTCACCTCTAGGACTGGAGGGCTCAGGGGATGGGCACAGGGATACAGAGCCTATCACCTCTAGGACTGGAGGGATCAGGGGATGGGCGCAGGGATACAGAGGCTGTCACCTCTAGGACTGGAGGGCTCAGGAGATGGGCGCAGGGATACAGAGGCTGTCACCTCTAGGACTGGAGGGCTCAGGGATGGGCGCAGGGATACAGAGCCTGTCACCTCTAGGACTGGAGGGATCAGGGGATGGGCGCAGGGATACAGAGCCTGTCACCTCTAGGACTGGAGGGATCAGGGGATGGGTGCAGGGATACAGAACCTGTCACCTCTAGGACTGGAGGGATCAGGGGATGGGTGCAGGGATACAGAACCTGTCACCTCTAGGACTGGAGGGATCAGGGGATGGGCGCAGGGATACAGAGCCTGTCACCTCTAGGACTGGAGGGATCAGGGGATGGGCGCAGGGATACAGAACCTGTCACCTCTAGGACTGGAGGGATCAGGGGATGGGTGCAGGGATACAGAGCCTGTCACCTCTAGGACTGGAGGGCTCAGGGGATGAGCGCAGGGATACAGAGCCTGTCACCTCTAGGACTGGAGGGATCAGGGGATGAGCGCAGGGAAACAGAACCTGGCATCTCTAGGACTGGAGGGATCAGGGGATGGGAGCAGGGATACAGAGCCTGTCACCTCTAGGACTGGAGGGATCAGGGGATGAGCGCAGGGAAACAGAACCTGGCATCTCTAGGACTGGAGGGCTCAGGGGATGGGCACAGGGATACAGAGCCTGTCACCTCTAGGACTGGAGGGCTCAGGGGATGGGCACAGGGATACAGAGCCTATCACCTCTAGGACTGGAGGGATCAGGGGATGGGCGCAGGGATACAGAGGCTGTCACCTCTAGGACTGGAGGGCTCAGGAGATGGGCGCAGGGATACAGAGGCTGTCACCTCTAGGACTGGAGGGCTCAGGGGATGGGCGCAGGGATACAGAGCCTGTCACCTCTAGGACTGGAGGGATCAGGGGATGGGCGTAGGGATACAGAGCCTGTCACCTCTAGGACTGGAGGGATCAGGGGATGGGTTCAGGGATACAGAACCTGTCACCTCTAGGACTGGAGGGATCAGGGGATGGGCGCAGGGATACAGAGCCTGTCACCTCTAGGACTGGAGGGATCAGGGGATGGGAGCAGGGATGCAGAGCCTGTCACCTCTAGGACTGGAGGGATCAGGGGATGGGAGCAGGGATACAGAGCCTGTCACCTCTAGGACTGGAGGGATCAGGGGATGAGCGCAGGGATCAGGGGATGGGAGCAGGGATACAGAACCTGTCACCTCTAGGACTGGAGGGATCAGGGGATGGGCGCAGGGATACAGAGCCTGTCACCTCTAGGACTGGAGGGATCAGGGGATGGGTGCAGGGATACAGAACCTGTCACCTCTAGGACTGGAGGGATCAGGGGATGGGTGCAGGGATACAGAGCCTGTCACCTCTAGGACTGGAGGGCTCAGGGGATGAGCGCAGGGATACAGAGCCTGTCACCTCTAGGACTGGAGGGATCAGGGGATGAGCGCAGGGTAACAGAACCTGGCATCTCTAGGACTGGAGGGCTCAGGGGATGGGCACAGGGATACAGAGCCTGTCACCTCTAGGACTGGAGGGCTCAGGGGATGGGCACAGGGATACAGAGCCTGTCACCTCTAGGACTGGAGGGATCAGGGGATGGGCGCAGGGATACAGAGGCTGTCACCTCTAGGACTGGAGAGCTCAGGAGATGGGCGCAGGGATACAGAGGCTGTCACCTCTAGGACTGGAGGGCTCAGGGGATGGGCGCAGGGATACAGAGCCTGTCACCTCTAGGACTGGAGGGCTCAGGGGATGAGTACAGGGATACAGAGCCTGTCACCTCTAGGACTGGAGGGATCAGGGGATGGGCGCAGGGATACAGAGTCTGTCACCTCTAGGACTGGAGGGATCAGGGGATGGGCGCAGGGATACAGAGTCTGTCACCTCTAGGACTGGAGGGATCAGGGGATGGGCGCAGGGATACAGAGCCTGTCACCTCTAGGACTGGAGGGATCAGGGGATGGGCGCAGGGTTACAGAGTCTGTCACCTCTAGGACTGGAGGGATCAGGGGATGGGCGCAGGGATACAGAGCCTGTCACCTCTAGGACTGGAGGGATCAGGGGATGGGTGCAGGGATACAGAGCCTGTCACCTCTAGGACTGGAGGGATCAGGGGATGGGCGCAGGGATACAGAGGCTGACACCTCTAGGACTGGAGGGATCAGGGGATGGGTGCAGGGATACAGAGCCTGTCACCTCTAGGACTGGAGGGATCAGGGGATGGGCGCAGGGATACAGAGCCTGTCACCTCTAGGACTGGAGGGATCAGGGGATGGATGCAGGGATGCAGAGCCTGTCACCTCTAGGACTGGAGGGATCAGGGGATGGGAGCAGGGATACAGAGCCTGTCACCTCTAGGACTGGAGGGATCAGTGGATGGGTGCAGCGATACAGAGCCTGTCACCTCTAGGACTGGAGGGATCAGGGGATGGGCGCAGGGATACAGAGCCTGTCACCTCTAGGACTGGAGGGATCAGGGGATGGGCGCAGGGATACAGAGCCTGTCACCTCTAGGACTGGAGGGATCAGGGGATGGGTGCAGGAATACAGAGCCTGTCACCTCTAGGACTGGAGGGATCAGGGGATGGGTGCAGGAATACAGAGCCTGTCACCTCTAGGACTGGAGGGATCAGGGGATGGGCGCAGGGATACAGAGCCTGTCACCTCTAGGACTGGAGGGATCAGGGGATGGGCGCAGGGATACAGAGGCTGTCACCTCTAGGACTGGAGGGCTTAGGAAATGGGCGCAGGGATACAGAGCCTGTCACCTCTAGGACTGGAGGGATCAGGGGATGGGAGCAGGGATACAGAGCCTGTCACCTCTAGGACTGGAGGGCTCAGGAGATGGGCGCAGGGATACAGAGGCTGTCACCTCTAGGACTGGAGGGCTCAGGAGATGGGCACAAGAATACAGATCCTGTCACCTCCCAGTGGACATGTACAGGGGAGTAGGGTGACAGCTGAAGTTGGTGGTGCACCAGAAAATGTGCTGCTGCTAGGTACTCTAGAACAGTGGTTCTCAACCTTTTTTTGGCCGGGACACACCTGACAAATGGTTCTCACATGCGTGACACACTGAACATGTGCCTGTCACGGGGCTAAATGTAAATATATATTCTGCATCCTCAGGAACCCTCTCAACCCCCAACAATGGGTGCAGAGCAGAACTAGGGCATTACCCTGTACAACTCACCATACAAAAAAGATATTCTGGTTCTGATGACATCTCAGTAAAAGCAAAACAAACTCCCTTTACTACCAGGCACAATAGCCCTTCTTATAAAAAGGCAATAATTTACCGCTAATGCATATCCTATTAAGAAAACACAACAAATAAGATTGATACAAATGCCTACATGCTAGTAAATTACCTCACCTCTGTCATACACCCAGAACTGACCTTCACCAAGTACAGAAAAACCATAAATTATAAATATGGAGACAGAAACTGGAATGGAAAACCAAAAAAACCACTCTACATGCAGTGCGAACCTGGAGAAATGGAAAGAGAAAGCAAATGTTGCTTACCTGTAACAGGTGTTCTCACAGGACAGCAGGATGTTAGTCCTCACATATGGGTGACATCATCAGGATGGAGCTCAATCACGGAAAACTTCTGTCAAAGTTTCCAGAACTTTGACTGGACCCTACTGGGCATGCCTAGCATGGCACTAACCGTGCAGCCAGCAGGGGTTCCACTTCAGTCTTATATGAAAGCTACAGGCAGTGCCGAAAAATAAAATAACAAAACGTTACGAACCCAACACCGCGGGGCGGCGGGCGGGTTTCGTGAGGACTAACATCCTGCTATCCTGTGAGAACACCTGTTACAGGTAAAGCAAAATTGCTTACCTTGTAATAGGTGTTATCCCAGGACAGCAGGATGTAGTCCTCACATATGGGTGACATCAGTAATGGAGACCTATGTACGGAAAACTTCTGTAAAAGTTTCTATGAAACTTTTGACTGGCACCAGAGTGCCTACTGAGCATGCCCAGCATGCTATGATATTCCCTGCCACAGGGGTCTCCCTTTAGTCTTGGTTTGTAGCAATAGCGTTAGCCAAAAATAAAATAATAAAACGTATTGGACCCAACTCCGCGGGGTGGCGGGTGGGTTCCGTGAGGACTACATCCTGCTGTCCTGGGATGACACCTATTACAAGGTAAGCAATTTTGCTTTATCCCAGGACAAGCAGGATGCTAGTCCTCACATATGGGTGATTAGCAAGCTAGAGGCTGAGCCATTTTGTGCTGAAGCAACAGTGAGGTATTGTTGTTGAAATGAATCAGCCGAAATCACAGCAGGTTGGATGTAGAAGGAGTTGGGATCATACTGGAAACAAGTTCTTTAAGACAGATTGTCCATATGCTGAATCTTGTCTTCCTTCTTTATCTAAACAGTAGTGAGCTGCAAAGGTGTGAAGAGAACTCCATGTTGCTGCTTTACAAATGTCCAGAATAGGTACAGAGCGAAGGTGGGCTACTGAGGTTGACATCGCTCTGACTGAATGTGCTTTTACTCGCCCTTGGAGAGTAAGGCCTGCTTTCTCATAACAAAACTGTATGCAATCTGCTAGCCAGTTTGACAGAGTATGCTTACCTACTGCTTTACCTGGCTTGTTTGGATCATAGGAGACAAACAGCTGATTGGATTTTCTTTGGGCTGTTGTGCGGTTTAAATAGAAAGATAACGCACGCTTACAGTCCAAAGTGTGTAAGGCTCTTTCACCGTGATGGGAATGAGGCCTAGGAAAGAATGTAGGTAAAACTATTGATTGGTTCAAGTGAAATTCCGTGACAACCTTAGGAAGGAATTTTGGATGTGTACGGAGGACTACCCTGTCATGTAGGAACTTTGTAAAAGGTTCGTATGTGACTAGTGCTTGTAATTCACTGACCCGTCTAGCTGATGTAATGGCTATGAGAAATACCGTTTTCCAAGTAAGGTATTTAAGGTCACATGTATTTATGGGTTCAAATGGAGAACGCATAAGCCTAGTTAATACTACGTTCAGGTCCCATTGTATGCTGGGGGAATGAACTGGTGGTTTAATGTGAGTTAGGCCTCTCATGAATCTACTCACGAGAGGCTGTGTAGAAATGGGTGCATCTCCCAGCTTATTATGGTAAGCTGAGATTGCACTTAAGTGTACTCTTACCGATGATGTCTTAAGACCAGAGTCTGAGAGATGGTAAAGGTAATCTAGTAGCGAGGTAGTGGGGCAAGTAAAAGGATCTAAATCTTTGTTATTGCACCACAATGTAAACCGTTTCCATTTGTAGGAATAATTCTTTCTAGTGGAAGGTTTATGTGAAGCTATAAGTACTTGAGATATAGTGGTTGGAAGGTTGAGAGGTCGTAAGATCAAGCTTTCAACATCCATGCTGTCAGGGACAGGGATTGAAGGTTGGGATGGCGCAACTGGCCCTGTTCCTGAGTTATGAAATTGGGAGCTACTCCCAGGCGAATTGGATCCCTGACTGAGAGATCTAGCAGTGTAGGGAACCATACTTGTCGAGGCCAATATGGGGCTATGAGTATCATAGTCCCCTTGTCCTGTTGAAGCTTCACTAGGGTTTTGGTTATGAGTGGTATCGGAGGATACGCGTATAACAGGCCTGAGTTCCAATGGCGAGCAAAGGCGTCCCTTGGTAGGCTGTTGGACTGCCAGAGGATGGAGCAGTAATTGTTCACTTTGTAGTTCAGGTGGGATGCAAAGAGATCTATTGTTGGTTGGCCCCAACGCTGAAATATCTTGGATGCTAGCGATGGGTTCAGAGACCACTCGTGTGGTTGGAAGTGTCGGCTGAGGCGATCCGCTACTGTGTTGTGGATGCCTGCTAGGTAGGTGGCCCGTAGAAGAATTGAGTGTGCTAGGGCCCAGTCCCAAATCTGAGCTGCTTCCTGACAAAGGAGGAACGAGCCTGTGCCTCCCTGCTTGTTGATGTACCACATGGCTACTGTGTTGTCCGTTTGGATCAGAACAGTTTTGTGTGAAAGGCAGTCCTTGAACGCATGTAGAGCATAGCGTATAGCTCGAAGCTCCAGGAAGTTTATTTGAAAGGAGGCTTCCTGCTTTGTCCACGTGCCTTGGGTCTTTAGGTGAGCAATGTGCGCTCCCCACCCTAAGGTGGACGCATCTGTAGTTAAAGTCACTTGTGGAACTGGTTGCTGGAAAGGCAGGCCTTTGAGCAAGTTGACTGTGGATGTCCACCAGAGAAGAGAGGATCTTAGATCTTGTGTGATATGAATGGGAGTGGACAGTGGTTGAATGGCTTGAATCCATTGAGATTTGAGTGTCCATTGCGGTAGTCGCATGGTCAGCCTGGCCATGGGAGTTACATGAACTGTTGAGGCCATGTGTCTGAGTAGGGTGAGGCACTGATGAGCTGTAACTCGAGACTGATTGCGAACTGAGTGCGCTAAGAGGACGAGCGCTTGAGCACGGTCTCTTGGAAGAAAGGTTTTTGCTGTGATAGTGTTGGGATCTGCACCTATGAATTGCAATTGGTGAGATGGTGTGAGATGGGATTTCTCGTAGTTGATGAGAAACCCCAAGGAGTGAAGCAACTTTATTGTGAGATGGAGAGAAGTGAGAGCTCCGCTTTGAGTTTGACTTCTGATGAGCCAATCGTCCAAGTAGGGAAACACATGCACTCTTTGTTTGTGAAGATGTGCCACCGCTACTGCAAGACACTTTGTGAACACTCGAGGTGCTGAGGCTAGGCCAAAAGGCAGTACTCGGTATTGAAAGTGCTGACCTTTTACCAGAAATCGCAGGTACTGTCGATGAGGAGGGAAAATAGGAATGTGAGCGTAAGCGTCTTGAAGATCCAGAGAGCAGAGCCAATCTCCTTTTTGAAGAAGAGGTAGCATGGTGCCTAATGACACCATCCTGAATTTTTTTTTCTTTAGAAATTTGTTGAGATTTCTGAGGTCCAGGATAGGACGTAAGCCCCCGGTTTTCTTTGGAATGAGGAAATATCGGGAGTAGAATCCTCTGCCCCACTGAGGCCTGGGAACCTTTTCTATGGCCCTGGCAGTCAGTAGGGTGGATAATTCTGCTTGTAGAATTGTGTAGTGATGAGACACTGTCCAAGATGGAATAGGAGGATTGTCGTTTGGTACAGTGAGGAAATCCAAGTGGTACCCTTGAGATATAATTGAGAGTACCCATTGGTCTGTCGTGATGGAGGTCCAAGTTTGATGGTAATGAGAAATCCGGCCTCCGACAGGTAATTGTGGGTAAGGATTTTTGGAATGACTCATGCTCTCCGGTTGGATTTCAAAATCCAGACGTGGACGCTGTAGGCGGAGGCTGTTGAGGCCTAGCAGGTCTCTGGCGAGGTTGTGACCTTTGAGTAGGCCTTTGCTGTCTGGGTCTGGCTGTTGGGGGATAATACCGCCGAGGGCGGTAATATGGTTTTCTTGGTTCCCTTCTTGGAAGCCTCCTAGAAGGTTGGTGTACCTCTTGTGGCAGCTGAGACAGCTGTTTAAGGGTCTCAGTGTGATCCTTAATCGTCGCCAACGCCTCTTTGACTTTATCCCCAAAGAGGTTTTCTCCCAGGCAAGGCAAGTCTGACAAGCACTCTTGTACCTCTGGTCTCAGCTCTGATGATTTTAAGCAGGCCCATCTTCTGGCCGTGATTCCTGACGCTGACAATCGGGAGGCTGTCTCAAAGGAATCATATGTTGCTCTAACCTCGTGTTTACCCGCCTCTAGGCCTTTGTGCACGAGTCTTAGCAATCCGTCCTGAAGTTGGTCAGGTAGCTGGTGTGACAGTGTTTCCACCTGTTTCCACAGGTCTCGCTGGTACTGATTCATAAAGAGTTGGTAAGAATTTATTCTAGATACCAGCATGGCAGCTTGGAATATTTTTCTTCCTAGATTGTCCAGGAAACGGTTATCCTTACCAGGAGGTGTGGAGGCATGCTGTTTTAACCTCTTGGCCTTCTTTTGGGCCGACTCGACCACCACTGACTGATGCGGTAATTGTGTTTTTTGAAACCCTGGGATGGGCTGTACCAGATAAGTGGCATCAGCACGCTTATTGACCGCCGCCACAGACCCAGGGTGCTCCCACATTCTGTACATCAATTCTTGTAAGACCTCGTGGACTGGAATGGCCAGAATTTCCTTAGGAGGATCTACGAATTGAAGAAATTCCAAAGTTTTTTGTCTGCTGTCTACCTGTGAAAGGAGGGAGAAAGAAATTGTTTCAGACATTTCCTTTATAAAATTGGAAAATGAAAGATCCTCCGGTGGTGATTTTCTTCTGTCCTCTGGTGGTGAGGGCTCAGAGAGGATATCTTCATCCGATGAAAATTCTGAGTCACTAGTGTCCAGAGGATGCCCTGTTGGCCTAGGAGGCTGAAAAGGGGTGTCAGAGAGTGGTGTTTGCGGTCTGATGGGTGGTATGACACCTGACGGACCTGGCAATGGCTCCTGATGGTGAGCAGAACCTGGATCTTGTGGTGGAGAGGAAAAAGCATGTATAAGCGAGTCCAATCTGTCCATTAAAGGTTGAAAAATGGACGAATCATGAGGTGGCACCGATGGTGCCATCGGGGTCGGTGGCCGCATTGGAATCGATGGAATCTGAGGCATCGGCAAAGGCATCGCTGGTTGCGGCATGGCTGGAACCGGCGTGTGATAGCGGTGATTGTCTCGGCATCGGCATCCGCGGGTACTGGCGATGGAACGGCGATCTTATGAGATCGGTGCCGATGGCAGGAGAGGAGTAGCAGGTCGTGGCATCGCTTCGACGAAGCATCTCGAACCGCTTGTCGTATATAAACGTCAAGTTCCGCCCGCATGGATGGTGTGAACAGAGCACCCATGGGGGGAGGCGGTGGTGGCGACATCAGTATCTCCTCAGAGCCCTGAGGAGGCATGGTTCCTTCAGCCAGAATCGGCGAGGATCGCCTTGTCGATGGCTCGGAAGCCTTACCTTGGAGCCGGAGTTTCTTACTGGTGTCCCCCGTCATCCGTCGATGGCTCGCCGGGTATCGGGGGTAGCGGATGCCGTGTGCGGCCTACGATGCCGATGGCGATGTTTGTCCTTTTCGCGGGCTTTCTCACTGCCGATGTTGA
>NW_021820310.1:0-49287 GCF_901001135.1 Rhinatrema bivittatum | reverse complement strand
TATCAAAATTTCCCTTTTGAAAGTTTAGCACGAGAGCCGTGGATTTGCTTATTGTCCCCCTTCCAGTCATTAATTCGAATTTGATCATATTATGATCACTATTGCCAAGCAGCCACACCACCATTACCTCTCTCACCAAATCCTGTACTCCACTGAGAATTAGATCTAAAATTGCTTCCTCTCTTGTCAGTTCCTGAACCAATTGCTCCATAAAACTGTCATTTAATCCATCCAGGAACTTTATTTCTCTAGCATGTACCGATGATACATTTACCCTGTCAATATTGGGGTAATTGAAATCTCCCATTATTACCACACTACCAATTTGGTTAGCTTCCCTAATTTCTCTTAGCATTTCACTTTCCGACTCATCAACTTGGCAAGGTGAATGGTAGTATACTCCTATCACTGCAGTCTTCCCTGACACACAAGGGATTTCTACCCATAAAGATTCAGTTGTGCATTTAGTCTCATGCAGGATGTTTATCCTGTTGGACTCTATGCCATCCCGGACATAAAGCGCTACACCGCCTTCCGGGTTCTCCTTTCTGTCATTGTGATATAATTTGTACCCCGTACAGCACTGTCCTATTGGTTGTCCTCCATCCACCATGTCTCTGAGATGCCAATTAAGTCTATGTCATCATTCAGTGCTATACATTCTAATTCTCCCATCTTACTTCTTAGACTTCTGGCATTAGCATACAAACATTTCAAAGTTTGTTTTTTGTTTGTATTTTCATTCTGCTTTTTAATTGATAGGGATGTTAGAATTTTTTAGCTCAGGTGAGTTTTAGTTACAGGGACTTGGACTACTTTCCTTATTATTGGAACCTCACTGTCAGAATGCCCTAATTCTAATGCATCATTAGTATCCTTTGAAGATACCTCCCTCCTAACGATGCGCTGCTGAGTGACTGTCGTGTATCCCCTTTGTTCTAGTTTAAAAGTTGTTCTATCTCCTTTTGAAAGGTTAATGTCAGCAGTCTGGTTCCACCTTGGTTAAGGTAGAGCCCATCCCTTCAGAAGAGACAGTCCCTTCCCCAAAAGGTTCCCCAATTCCTTACAAAACTGAATCCCTCTTCCTTGCACCAGAGGGCCCAGGACCGGAGGCACTGTGCGCCGGTGTCACCCACCGAAGGGGTGCAACAAAGGGGCATGCCCCTTTGTACGCCTGTTCGTACCACCCTGAGGCCATCCGAAGATCAAACTCCAATGAACAACACACCAAAAATGGACATGAGGGAAGTGGTAAACAGCAGAGATGGCGAAACAATTCATGGAATCCAAACCTGCCTAAACAAAGGTAAGTATAGAAACTACTACATTAGAAAAACAAATAAACACAAAACCAGAAATAACAGGAACACTACATTTAGCAACCTAATTCCAGTTAAAAAGACTGTGGAACCAAACACCTCACATCTCAATATGAATAAATTACTGACACTGACTTTTCTACTAGTAAATGCCCAATCAATAACAAAAAAATTCCCGATAATCAGTGATGTACTGTATGACTCTAAACCAAGATTGATTGCAATAACTGAATCATGGCTAAAAAAATCTGACATCATCCTAAAAAAACAAATAGCGCACAAAAACTATGATGTATTCTCAATTCCAAGAATAAATAAATGAGGAGGTGGCCTAGCACTAATAATTGAAAAGAAATTTAAATATAAACTGGTACCTACAACACCCCCTAGAAACCATGAAATTGCTATCTTTAATACAGAATACATGCAAATTTGCCTTATTTACTGCCCCCCAGCCTACTTGAGTTAAACATTTCCCCACTAATTGAGTTCTTCACATTAAACCTAGACACCTCCAAACCAACCATCGTACTGGGAGATTTTAACCTTCACATGGATGTCTCCCCATTAACAAACACATGCAAGACTCTAAACAATATAATGTCAGCATTAGGATTCACACTAATTACAGATAAACCCACACACAAACTAGGACACTCACTTGATCTAACATATATCAACCACAGCTTCCTTGAACACATGAATACAACATACAACCAAATTCTATGGTCTGATCATTTTCTAATCGAATCCAATATTACATGCCTAGAACCTAAAGAAATACAGAAAAATGTCCCAAGCAAAATAGAGTATTGCCCACCATTCAACACTGACTTACTAAGAAATAAACTAGAAGAAACATTAATACACTTCGAGCACAAAGACTGTGAAACCGCAACATTAGCATGGCTGTCAATAACAAATAAATTTGTGGATGATATAAATCCCACAAAGCTAACACAGATTAGAGATGTGAATCGGAACTGGAATTGGTTCGGATTCCGGTTCCGATTCACATCGTGTTTTTTTTTTTGTCCGGCCCGATCGCGGTTTTGTTTATCGGCTGCGCCCGAGCCGATAAACAAAAAACCCACCCCAACCCTTTAAAACTAATCCCTTAGCTTCCCCCACCCTCCCGACCCCCCAAAAAACGTTTTACAGGTACCTGGTGGTCCCGTGGGGGTCCCGGGAGCGATCTCCCACTCTCGGGCCATCGGCTGCCACTAATCAAAATGGTGCCGATGGCCCTTTGCCCTTACCATGTGGCAGGGTATCCGTGCCATTGGCCGGCCCATGTCACATGGTCAATTGTCTGAAGCCCGATTCACATCCCTAACACAGATTACTGAGCCTAGACAATCAAACCCATGGTAAAACGAAAAGATAAAGGAAGTCAAACGAACTCTAAGAAAAAGAGAAAAAGAATGGATTAAATGTAAATCTTCAGAAAGTCTGACTAAATTCAGGAAGCAACTAGCCTATTACAGGAAAGTAATTCTTGATGCAAAAAAAGTATTCTTCAGCACAAAAATTTAAAAACTTGCTAACAACCCAAGATCTTTATTTAATATTGTAAAAAACCTGACGAACGACAAAACTGAGGCACCCCAAACCCCTCTAGAGAGCAAAAGCAATGAAATAGCAAAATTTTTCTCAGACAAAATCATAAACCTTAGAAATAAGATCCCTAATTCAGCAAAACAGGAAATAAAATGATCAAAAGAGATGTGACACAATGGTCCACCTTTGACGAAGTATCCGACATCGAAGTTCAATCCATGTTAAAAAACGTCAATCCTGCCCCACATAAACTAGATACCATACCTACTAATATAAAAAACTTGCCGACATAACCTCCCATACAATAGGTAAAATAATCAACCTATCAATTAACGACAGAGTAATGCCAGATATTCTAAAAGGGGCAATAATCAAACCACTACTAAAGAAAAAGAACTGTGACCCAAATATCTTAAATAAATACAGACCAGTTTCAAACCTACCCCTCCTTGCTAAATTAATAGAAAAAACGGTATAGAAACAACTAGCTGAACAGCTGGAAAACAATAACATACTTTATCACTCACAACACAGCTTTAGAAAACACTACAGCACTGAGACACTGCTAATCTCTCTCACAGATAATGTACTATGAGATTTTGATAGTGGCAAACATTACATAATGATACTATTGGATTTATCAGCAGCATTCGACACAGTAAACCACTCCATACTTATAACCACTCCATACTTACAGGCTCGAAGAAATAGGTCTACAAAACAAAACACTAGACTGGTTCAGATCCTACCTAAACAATAGATTTTTTCAAGTACAGATAAAAAACACAACATCAGATACAATAAAGTTAATGACAGGAGTACCTCAGGGCTCTGCACTATCAGCAACACTATTTAACATCTACATGTTACTGCTGTGCCACCTCGTAGCTGGACTCATTATAACACACTACATCTACGCAGATGACATTCAACTAATCTTGCCCTTAGATGAAACAATTGAAAAAACACTAAACTTAGCAATGATGTACCTAGACATAATTAGGCAATTACTAAGCAAAATGGAGCTAGTGATAAACATTGAAAAAACAGAATTTATACACCTAGAACGAAAAAACATGGAACTAATACAAAATCCTATCAAACTTAAAAACGGTCAGGAAGTGAATATAGCCGAGAAAGCTCGAAACCTAGGAGTAATAATTGACACAGAACTTAGCCTTAAACACCACATATCACTGAAAGTCAGAGAAGGCTACACCAAACTCATGATCCTAAGGAGGCTGAAACCGTTACTAACCCAGAAACATTTCAGGACAGTCCTCCAAGCACTTATCTTCACAAGTACTGATTACTGTAATACACTATTTCTGGGATTACTGTACTCCACAATAAGACCTCTACAAGTCCTTCAAAACTCTGCCGCCAGAATACTCACCGGCAAAAGCAAAAGAGACCACATTACCCAAACACTGGCCGAACTACACTGGCTACCAATAGAACAGAGAGTGCAATTTAAAACACTTTGCATAATTCACAAACTAATCAATGAAGATAAAGCTGACTGGTTAAACACAGCACTACGATTACATGTACTCCAAAGAAATCTGAGGTCAGCCAATAAAGCACTACTAACAATACCATCAGTAAAAACAGCGAAACTAACACAAGTTAGAGAGAGAGCGCTATCCTTGGCCGGTCCAACGTTATGGAACACATTGCCACTAGAGACAAGATTACAGAGTGATCCAAAAATCTTCAAAAAAAGTTTAAAAACCTGGCTATTCAGAAAAGCATTTCACAATGAGAACAGAGAATGAAAAAAACTTAGAACAAGGTTACCTAGATAATTGGCCCACAACTTTTACTTTATACTCAATAATTGTTAAAAAAAAGCCTCCAGCTTAAGCATAACCCTTGTATGATTACCATATTAATCATATACATGGACTAGATCCATGCCACTTTTCTTATACATTATTTTATATGAGCATGTACCGACATTGTAATGGCACTTTTGTAAATTCATCTATAACCAAACCAAATATATGTGCCTATATGTAAACCGTTGTGATGGTGTATTACTAAATGACGGTATACAAAGATTTTAAATAAATAAATAAATCATTTCATCAACGCACTCTGGAGCTCTACCTGCCTCTGGGGATCTGCGCGTGGAACAGGGAGCATTTCAGAGAATGCTACCCTGGAGGTTCTGGATTTAAGCTTTCTACCTAAGAGCCTAAATTTGACTTCCAGAACCTCCCTCCCACATTTTCCTATATCGTTGGTGCCCACATGTACCACGGCAGCCAGCTCCTCCCCAGCACTGTCTAAAATCCTATCTAGGTGATGTGTGAGGTCCGCCACCTTCGCACCAGGTAGGCATGTTACCAGGCGATCCTCACGCCCACCAGCCACCCAGCTATCTACATTCCTAATAATCGAATCACCAACTATGACGGCCGACCTAACCCTTCCCTCTTGGGCAGTAGGCCACTCATAGAAAGGCTTGGGCCAGATGTTTTTAAAGGCATGGCTGAATGGCTGGACACCACATGAGCTGCATATTTTTTATTTGATTTTTAAATTTCACTTTGTGGCACTTCGAAGCAGATTGTATTCAGGTACTGTAGTTATTTCTCTGTCCCCAGAGGGCTTGTAATCTATGTTTGTAGATGAGAATAAAGTGATGCATTCATGGTAACAAGGAGCAGCAGTGGGATTTGAATGCTGGTCTCATAAGAACATAAGAAATTGCCATGCTAGGTCAGACCAAGGGTCCATCAAGCCCAGCATCCTGTTTCCAACAGATGCCAAACCAGGCCACAAGAACCTGACAATTACCCAAACATTAAGAAGATCCCATGCTATTGATGCAATTAATAGCAGTGGCTGGCTATTCCCTAAGTAAACTTGATTAATAGCAGTTAATGGACTTCTCCAAGAACTTATCCAAACCTTTTTTGAACCCAGCTACACTAACTGCACTAACCACATTCTCTGGCAACAAATTCCAGAGCTTTATTTTATGTTGAGTGAAAAAGAATTTTCTCTGATTAGTCTTAAATGTGCTACTTGCTTACTTCATGGAATGCTCCCTAGTTCTTCTTTATTTGAAAGTGTATATAACCGATTCACATCTACTCGTTCAAGACCTCTCATGATCTTAAAGACCTCTATCATATCCCCCCTCAGCCATCTCTTCTCCAAGCTGAACAGCCCTAACCTCTTCAGCATTTCTTCATAGGGGAGCTGTTCCATCCCCTTTATCATTTTGGTTGCCCTTCTCTGTACCTTCTCCATCACAACTATATCTTTTTTGAGATGCGGCGACCAGAATTGTACACAGAATTCAAGGTGCGGTCTCACCATGGAGCGATATAGAAGCATTGTGACATTTTCCATTTTATTAACCATTCCCTTCCTAATAATTCCTAACATTCTGTTTGCTTTTTTGACTGCTGCAGCACACTGAGCTGACAATTTTAAAGTAGTATCCACTATGATGCCTAGATCTTTTTCCTGGGTGGTAGCTCCTAATATGGAACCTAACATTGTGTAACTACAGCAAGGGTTATTTTTCCCTATATGCAATACCTTGCACTTGTCCACATTAAATTTCATCTGCCATTTGGATGCCCAATCTTCCAGTTTTGGAAGGTTCTCCTGTAATGTATCACAATCCGCTTGTGATTTAACTACTCTGAATAATTTTGTATCATCCGCAAATTTGATTACCTCACTCGTTGTTTTCCTTTCCAGATCATTTATAAATATATTGAAAAGCAAGGGTCCAAGTAAAGATCCCTGAGGCACTCCAGTGTTTACCCTTTTCTACTGAGAAAATTGATCATTTAATCCTACTCTCTGTTTTCTGTCTTTTAACCAGTTTGTAATCCATGAAAGGACATTGCCTCCTAGCTCATGACTTTTTAGTTTTCTTAGAAGCCTCTCATGAGGGACTTTATCAAATACCTTCTGAAAATCAAAATACACTACATCTACCTGTTCACCTTTATCCACATCTACCTGTTCACCTTTATCCCCTTCAAAAAAATGAAGCAATTTGTTAGGCAAGACTTCCCTTGGATAAATCCATGTTGACTGTGTTCCATTAAACCATGTCTTTCTATATGCTTTATGATTTTGATCTTGAGAATAGTTTCCATTATTTTTCCCGGCACTGAAGTCAGGCTCACTGGTCTATAGTTACCCGGATCACTCCTGGAGCCTTTTTTAAATATTGGGGTTACATTGAGCACCTTCCAGTCATCAGGTACAATGGATGATTTTAAAGATAGGTTACAAATTTTAACTAATAGATCAGAAATTTAATTTTTTAGTTCCTTCAGTACCCTAGGATGCATACCGTCTGGTCCAGGTGATTTGCTACTCTTTAGATTGTCAATCTGGCCTACTACATCTTCCAGGCTCACAATGATTTCGTTCACTTCTTCTGATTCATCACCCCTGAAAACCATCTCCAGAACTGGTATCTCCCCAACATCCTCATTAGTAAACACGGAAGAAAAGAATTCATTTAGTCTTTCTGCAATGGCCTTATCTTCCCTAAGAGCCCCTTTAACCCCGGTCATCTAATGGTCCAACCAACTCCCTCACAGGTTTCTTGCTTCAGACATATTTTTAAAAGTTTTTATTATGAGTTTTTGCCTGTCTGATTTAAAGATAATACATCATATGCCTGTATAGATATTTCAAATTGTATTATATCAAAACTTTTATTTTATCAAAACTATATTAAAAAAACATGCATTACATATATCACATCAAATTATCACTCATCCACTCATCCATACACATAAATATCATTACAAAATTTCAAAATTTCATTACAAAATTTCCAAAATTGCAATTTAACACACATGAATAAATTACATCATAGTTTCATGGAGCACTATATTGAACATACAATGCTTTTTTTGTTCCTTCAAAGAACAGGTAATACAATCCTTCCAATCTTCTGTTAAACTAATATAATTCTTTCAATCTTCTCTTTTCTCAATTTTCTCTGATTTAAAGCCAGCTGCTCTAACCACTAGGCTTCTCCTCCCTTTCATATGTTTATGTTTCATACATATGTGCATACAGCTGCACCACATGACTATCAGTGACGAATAACGCACAATGACCTTGCAGCTACCGGACATCTCCATATCTGAGTAAGGCTACATGTCAGGGGAGAGCTGAAGGCAGGAGGTTCAAACACACCATACCATTGGCCTGTATGATGTCAACCTTTGTTTATGTTAGATGTGTGTGCTGCAAGAGTGATTTGAAACTATACTGTGACAGTGACGTCATCAGTAATTGGAAAATGCAAGTGAAGGCAGGACAGTATCTGATTCCTAATGCTGCCTTCACTGTCCATGATGTGCATCCTGCTGTAGGCTCCCTGAAAAGCGTATGCTACCTACGTGACATCACGATGGCCAAGGCCCTCATGTTTTGCACATTATTATTTCTAACTAGCATCAGTAGGTGTAGTAGGGTGCATGTGTGTTGGGGGTCATGGAACCACGAAGAGGAAGGCCAGCTTGGAAGGAGCTGTGTGCATAGTGGAAATGGCACCAGGTAGCACAGGTGCTTTCAGCAAGGCTGTAATGGAAGTGTCCAACTACAGCAGTGTGATATGTGCATTACTGTTGCTAACTAGGTCCAATTTTTGGGACTGGTAAATCCTGTTCTGCTTTGTTAGCCATTACTTGCAGGCATTTCCTCTGATTTCTCTATAGGTTTTGCAAGCCAAACCAAGACTGTCAATACCTGCCTGCATAGCATTAAGACCAGGACTGCATCTACATATGCTGTCAATGTGTATGCAGTTGGAATTCCTAGTCTGCAGTGGCTCTTTAAGTGGTGAGGCTGTGATGTCAGCTCTGTGTACCTATGGCCATGTGACAGTAAGCAGACCCATTAATGGGGTATCACTTCACATGCTTATGTTTTTGCACTTCAGAATGAGGCTATAACATGGAAAATCTGTCACTGAAACTTTACCTGTCTACCTGTACCTTTCACTTGAGCTTTTTTAAGCTTCTGAGTTGTTTTCCATTTATAGCTTTTCTACAGTTCTAGCTCTCCATGCTCCAGGAGGAGCTGGTGTGGCATCATACTTGTGGCCTTACGTCACACACTTGTGAGCATGAGGACGGGGTCCGCTCAGGAGGGCTAGCAAGTATTGTGCCAGAAGTGCCTCTTTTAGTGTGACTATCAGGCAGAACACACGGTGGCAGCAATTTGTCTTTGATGTAATCTTTACTTTCCCTACAGTTTTTCAAGTACAGTCTACTGCTGCATTGTGAAGACGAAGCCTGAGTAGGCATTCTGTTACACACTGACCTACATAGAGAACCAGCGAGAGAAAGAAAGAGGATAGCACAGAGAGGAGCACCTAACAGGCTTCTGGCCTCCCTCCCCTGGAAGGGGAAGAAGTATGTGAGATCTATCAGGCAAAGTAGTGTTTAATAAGGTTTTGGCGAATCTGGCTGCCACTCAGCATGGTCTCCTGGGCTCCTGCAGGGGGACATGGTGGATCCAGGGGAGATCTAGATATATCTCCATTGATACTCCGTGGCGAAGAGTGAGATTATGGAATATGCTGCAGAGAAGCATTATCTTTGCAACTTTGGGTGGCGCATACATTAAAGCTCCACCCATCTTGTCCAAACAGTGAAAGCAACTTTTGAGAAGTCTGAAGGTGCATTCAATAACACAGCAGGTAGTGTTGCAGTCTGACACTGCAGGCGAGGTAGTGGACCCTTGGGCCGGCCCACCTAGGATGACAGGGTAGGCCGGGAGGCGGACCCACAGGCTAGCGGTGTTCACCCGGGAACCAGGAACCCCCCAGGAGGAGCCCGTAGGGTCCTAGAACCTTGGGACTTGAGAAATAGGCTGAATGTCCAGTGGCAGGGATGGCCTTAGGCCGGAACTGTAGCAAAGGAAGTCCAAAGATATTTGGTAGTCCGAGAATCGGCTGTACAGGCCGAGGGCCAGCTGATGGCAGGACGACGGGCGCAGCGGAGTCTGTAGCTAACCGGATACTGAGGCAGAGTCTGTAGTAAGCTGGAACTGAAGCAGGCTGTAGACTGGAACGGAGTCTGTAGCAGGCTGGAACTGAAGCAGGCTGTGGACTGGAACAAAGTCTGTAGCAGGCTGGAACTGAAGCAGGCTGTAGACTGGAACGGAGTCTGTAGCAGGCTGTAGGCTGGAACAAGGTCGAGAACAAGCCGGGGTCGGAGGCAGGCAGCAGACAGAAGTGAAGTCGGGAACGAACCAAGGTCAGAGGCAGGCGGCAGATTGAAGCGAGTCAAAAGCAGTCCAAGGGTCAAAGGCAGGAACAACGAACAGACGATGCGCAACTCAGAACTACTAGGCAGTAGTGAACCTCGTTGCAAGGCAAAGAGAAGGAGTCTGGGCGCCGGTTATATCGGCCTTAGGGTGTGACGTCATCAGCGCAGGCGGGGCCAGACTTCCGGGAGCTGTGCGCACAAAGTGGGCGTCCTCGCGCGCGCGCGAGGCAGCGGAGAGACGGTCAAGGAATGGCGGCCGCCACGTGGAGCCGGCAGCGCCGCCGGGGTCCCAGCCACGCAGAACGCGGCGTTTCCAGTGGCGGAGGTAGGCACAGTTCAGTCCTAGCGGAGGGGAAGTGGCAGAGACCGCAACAGGTAGCACATGAGGCCTCATTGTACCTCATCTCTGCCAGCATGTTGGGAATGACAACGGGAGTGAGAAGCCAGGTCCTGCAACCATACCTGGAATCTCCTGCGACAATGACAGATGAAATGCATCAATCATAATATTGTCACTTGCAGATGTGAGTGCCAAACCACAGCATCCAGTAAGACTGTATAAGGTAACCTGTATGTTTGATGAGCCTTAAAGAGTAAATTGCATAGCCTAACTGCCTATCACTTTGTTGTAGGCCAGTATATGCGCAGTCTAACTGTAGCGTGAAGGAAGTCAGTTGTTGAGGACTACAAAATTAGATGAGGGTATTGCAACTATTGCATGCCAGGCCATCACAACCCAGCAAAGGCTACTGGTGTGTAGCAGCTTGACAACCTTGAGGAGATACATAAGAGGAGCCACACCTGTGTTATCTGCAAAAGTTGCACCTCATGGTATGAATGCAAATGTCCGTGGCAACTGTGCAGTCTGTCCTGCATAGAACACCATTTCTGAGAGTGCACACTGGGAATATGGCAGGCCACCATATACACAGCACACTGCTTGTAGTAGAGGTATGTGAGGCTGTACAGAAACAGTTTGCGACAATCATCCTTATGCCTCAGTAATGGTCCACCTGTGATGATGCTGTGCTGGCAGTGTGGACAGTTGAAGGATGTGATTCACCAATGACATTGAAATATCTCACAAGGGGAGGATAGGAACAGGGCCATTTTGCTAATGAAGACATTCAAAATGTATACTATTTGCTCACTCAGCAAGCTTTAGGTACCGTGCATTGCTTGCTGTCACAAAATTTGCCATGCTCTGAAGCATGTGGAGAAAAGCCATGGGCTGCATACATGACTGTACAAGCCACTTGTCATGCCACGATCCTTTTCTCTCTGCATTCATCCCCCATTTGGGTGCCATTAGCCACAAACACACAGGCAGAGATGTCTTACCTATGAGCCAAGCATCACCATACAGGCCAGCCTCAAGATTTTCAAAGATGCCTCATTGCCTAAGTATAAAGAAATCATGTGCATTTCCTGGGAACTTGACCATGACGTTGAATATGCGCATTCAAGCGGCGCAGACCAATTGAACATTGATGAAGTGAAAAAGCTTTCTATTGCAGTATGTCTCTTCCCTTTGATGGGGTCAAATGATGGCCAAGTGAGTGCAGTCAATTGCTCTAACAACATTGGGAAATTGTGCGAAGGCATAAAAACCTTTCCTTAAATCCATCAAGTCCTGCCTGTCACGAGGAAACGTTATCTAGTGAGGAATATGGACAGTTACGGCTTCGATGACCTGGTTGAGACAGCATGAGAAAGTGGTTTGGGACATTCACCCCACCACCCCTACTGTGTTTTGAAAGGAATTGCTTGCTATGACATGCAGGGTGGCCAACAGTTTGGTGAGGGTCCTTTCGGTGACTGCATCCACATCCCCTCAGATTTCTTCATATAATTCCAGGATTTTTTGAAAGATGAACCAAATCCTGCTTAGCACAAAGACCTCTGGCATGCCCAGCAAGGATGTTCATGGAGGAAAGATACACCCATTCAATGTCCAGTACTGTGGCCGCATGCGTGCTGGTGGTGGCCCGGGCCTTGAGCTCACGGGACCCATGGCTCTGCCTGCAATGCTGTTAGTTCCCTAGAAGGGCTTGGAACAGGCCTTGGCTATTTTGAGGTTGTTCTTATTCCACATGATGTCGTCTACAGAGATCCTGCTGAGGCATCTAGTATGCCGTGACAATTATGCTTTCAAGAAACACCTTTAGAAAAGTGAGCAGGTAAAAATTGGTGTTTTTATTGGGCTAGGAAGGCCTGGTAGGTTTGTCCGTTATCATTGCTGTTTTTATCGCATGCAATATTTGCCATGATAATAGCGCAATCAGTGACATTGGCTGCGATAATTACTTTTTTCACCCTTATGCAAAAAAGAAAAGGTGTAGTTATTTCTCTGTGATAATGTGCAATACTCTATTGCATGTAATGCTAAAGGACCCTAATTTACATTAACCCTGCCTAAACTTGACCTCTAATTCCAAATTTGCTTACACATTTAGTGATGCACTGTTTAAGGAAGCCCTGCCTCTCGAGACAAGGGCCGCATAACTGGGCAGACGTGCTGCATCCAGTGCCGGGGGGGGGGGACAGGCAGCTAATGGGGTAGCCTGGCCGGTTCAAATCCTGAGCAGGAGCCAACGAGACAAGGAAGGCGGCATCTCAGAGCTCGGGTACATTAGGGAAGGGATCAGGGTGGGACGGCACATTTGCAGACCGGAATCGCAAGCAAGGAGAGCAAGCACTGACCTCCAGCTCGGAAGAAGCAGACCTCCACGTGTTGATTCCAACCAGCGGTTCCAACTCCAGTGCAGCAAACAATCACAAGACCATCCAACCTTCCAGCAAGGGAGAAGCTGCCGTAGGAGCTGACCCGAAGAAGCACCTGAAAGCAGCAGCCCCGGGCACTACAGTCCTACCTAGCTGTACCACCAGGTAAGTTTTTTCCAGCGCCGCAGTTGATCTGCCCTTCTCACCCTTTAATCAACCCTCCCCTCCTGCCCTTCTCCCTCCGCCGTCTCCCCCCCCCCCACTTCGCTGGTCCCAGCCACCTCGGATCCCCCGCTGGGCAGCAGCCCGCTGCCGACTAGGTCATCCCCCCCCTCCGCTGCTCCCTCACAGCATCCCAACTGCCGACCGCCAGCTTTTAAAAACTCCCACGGTCCCCTGAGCCAGCTCCTGGCGCCCCGCCCCCCATCATCATCCCCATCCACCGCCCGCTGCCCCCAAGCACCCCCGGATTGCCCTGCCCTCCCCTGCCCAGGAATTTGTCCCCCCCCAGCATGCCCCTGCCTGCCTCCCTCGCATTCCCCTGCCTGACCCATTCGGCCGCGCCCCAAGCCCCCAAGAAAAAACTATTAGTTTCCCCCCCCCCCCCCAAGCGTGCCCAGCCATGTCCCCTCCATAGCTCGCCCCCCCCCCCCGCGTGCCCTTGCCTGTTTTCCAGCACCCCCATGTGGACCAAATGTTCCGGCTGGCCGCTCCCCTGCCCACCATGCGGCCTAAATTCTGGCTGGCCCCTCCCCTGCCCACCATGCGGCCGTCCGCGTCGCTGGCAATGCAAAACCCCCCCACCCAGCTATATTGCTTCCGCCCTGGGCCTCCGAGCCTTTTGCCACGCCCCCCCCGGCATTGTTTCCGGCCTAAGGTCGCCCCCCCGGCGGCCATACTCCCCTCTCCTCCGCCGTCACTGCCACTGCGACCCACGTGGTCCAGGCCCGCCCCCCCCCGTGAGATTTTGCGCCGCTGTCCACGCCGCTACTCCCCCCCCCCCCCCCCCCCCCCCCCCCCCGGGATCTCGCACGGCCCCGCACTACCCTGGATATTTGGCGCTGCCGCCGGGCCCCTCCCATCGCCTTCTGCCTTGCCCCCCCCCCCCCGTGTCAGGTCTCCGGGCCACGTGGCACCCTCCCTGATCTGCATGCCCCTCGCCGCCCAGTTTTGCCTTCAGCCCACGTGGCCACGTGCCACCGCCTCCCCCCCCCAGCCCACGTGGCCATTAGGCGCCGCCCGCCCCCGTGACCCCGCAGCATCAATCCAATGCCTCCCAGACTCGCCCCCCCGTGCCTTTTCGCCGCCCCCCCCCCCCCACCTTCCCCGCCCCCATGTCCCCCTCCATCTATATGTTTTTGCCATCTGTTCCTTTACATAGAAACATAGAAACATAGAAATGTCGGCAGAAGAAGACCAAACGGCCCATCGTCTGCCCAGCAAGCTACGCACTTTATCCATTTTTTCTCTTTTTCTCTCTCCCACCTGTTACTATTGGCTTCCAGTACCCTCCAGCCCTAATTCCCCTCCACCCTACCACCAATTTAGAGAGCAGCTCCGGATCTGCATCCAAGTGACATCCAGCTCAATTAGGGGTAGCAACCGCTGTAACAAGCAGGCCACCCCCTTGCCCCATACTCTTACCCACCCATGTTTTTATTTTTTGTTTGTTTTTTTATTTTTTTTTTTTGGAGATAGCAGCCCTCCATCCTTCCGCTCCGTGAAGGTGGAACACTAACTAGAGAAGATGAAGGGAAATCATGCCCATAGTGAGAGGCGGCTTTTTTTTTTTTTTTCCTGACTGCAGGTCCCCCTCAGCCCCTATACATCTGTAGCTGTAAGTGATTAATAGAGGTCCCCCCCTGATCATCACCTGCCCCTTCTGCCCCCCCCTTCCTAACAGCCGATTCCTGCCCCTCGCCACTTGACCTGGCCCCCCCTCTTTTTTGCCCGTCCCCTGCGTTTCCCGCCCGCTTAGTCAGCCGCCCCCCCCCAAGGCGGCCCCCCGCCCCCCTGATTATTATATAGTCTGGCTGGTCCCAACTCCTACTTCTTCACTAGCTCCTCCTGTTTATTAGAGGTACATGCTGCCCCCAGCCCCTATAACTCCAATAGCTCCCACATTTGGTGGCCAACCCCATGAACCCTCCCCCCGTCCACTACATATCACTGCAATAGCTCCCACATATTTCGCCATCCCCATTTATCCCCCCCGCGCCCCCCTGCCGTTAACTACATAAACATCAACCACACCACCACCTCCCCCCCCCCCCCAGCCTCAAAAAGTTAAAATTTTAATGCACTTATAGCAGGGCCAGAGCGAGCCTGGCTTGGCTCGGCCCCCCCCCCCACCCCTCCCTTTACACAGTTTGGCCGCCCCCCACCCCACCAACCCAATCCATATAGGTTCGATCATTGGCAACAAACTTCCACCCACCCCCAATCCGCCCCCACCCCTCCCCCCTCGGCCGCCATTCATAACCTTCACCAGGTTACTGACTCCCCCGCCACCCGATTATGATCTAACCTATTTATATGTTCACACAGCATGTCATTCTTCCATGTTCACACAGCACTGATTCTTCCATGGCCACCAGCTTGGCCGCACCACAACTCGCTATGCGAGATCAGGCTCCAGCTGGCAAACGAGCGAGGAAGAAGCCAAACAAACTACAAGAAAACTTCGCGGCTACCCCAGATGACGACAAGAGGGCAAGAAGCAAGGCCACGATGCAGAAGAACAAAAAACGCAAAGTGGCATCCAGGCGGCAACCGCACAGCATCAGCCACTTGGGCTGCTATGTCCCTGCGCAACACCCGTTAAATAACATAGCCCCTGCAGCATCGCCACAACAAGTGTATGACACAAGAACAGAAAATGATCTACGACAGGTTATGGATCAAGTGTTGCAGTCGGACACTGCAGGCGAGGTGGTGGACCCTTGGACCGGCCTGGTAGATGGAATAGGGTAGGCCGGGAGGTGGAGCCACAGGTAGAGGGGTGTTCACCCCGAGGCCCAGGAACCCCCCAGGAGGAGCCCGTAGGGCACTGGGACCACGGGGCTAGGCAAACAGTCAGAGAGTCCAGAGGCAGAAGTGGCTTTAGGCCTGGACCAGAGTAAGAGCAATGATAGGAAGTCCAAAGTACTCTGGAGGCAGGGAACCGGCTGTACAGGCCGAGAGCCAGCTGAAGACAGGGCAGCGGGCGGCAGCGGAACTGTGGCAAACCGGAGCTGAAGCAGGCTGTAGGCTGAAGCAGAGTCTGTAGCAAACTGGAACTGAAGCAGGCTTGTAAGCTGAAGCGGAGTCTGTAGCAAACCGGAGCTGAAGCAGGCTTGTAAGCTAAAGCCAAGTCTGTAGCAAACCGGGGTCAGAGGCAGGCGGCAGGCTGAAGCAGAGTCGGAAGCAAACCAAGGTCGGAGGCAGGCGGCAGGCTGAAGCAGAGTCGAAGGCAAACCAAAGTCAGAAGCAGGATACGTGGATCACCAGGAACGCAACTAAGACCAACTAAAACAGTTGTGAACCTCGTTGCAAGGCAATGATTGGAAATCTGGGCGCCGGTTATATCGGGACTTGGGCGTGACGTCAGCTGCACAGGCGGAGCCAGACTTCCGGGAGACGAGCGTTCAAGACGGGCGTCCTCGCGCGTGTGCGAGACGGAGGAGAAAGCAGGCACGTAATGGCGGCTGCCACGTGGAGTGAGAGAAGCCCCCGGGGCCCAGAGTGAGCAAACAGCGGCGATTCCTGTGGCTGAGGTAAGCAGGGTTGAGCCCTGAGCGAGGGGAAGCAGTGGAGACCACAACATCAAGCACTGGCGGCAGCGATCCATGGCACCGAAAGGGTGAAGTCACTGCTGGCAGGGTTAACTCAAACTGGCAGCCCATTCCTCCCGCAGTGCAACGAAGTACCGGTCGGCTCACATCCAAGTGCAGCTGTCAGCACCCATATTCCTGCGCATCACTCGAGCAACGAAATAAACCGGCACCCTCCAGACGGACAGAACTGTGAGTACTCTGTTTTAAATGGGGGGGCCAGGCTAATGCACAGGTTCCACAAAAACACTCCAGTTACCCGTCACAAATGCTTAATGCCCTGAGCGGTAATGGCAGCAAAGTGTGGCGGGGGACACAAGGGGGTCCAATTGATATTTTCTCTGCCATGAAAGCATTGTTCGATAACTTTACTGGTCAGGGTCTTGGGGGCGCTGTACCATCCAAACAAGTCGATATATGGGAACCGGGGCCTTCAGGCCAAGCCAGGGGAGGCCTTCCCAACAACACAAACCAGTAGGGATGTGCAGACAAAAAGTTTGTGTTGATAAGTTGATAAGTTGAAGTGAGGGTCGATTTCATTCAATATGTACATATGGAGAATTCCATAAGTTGAGGGTCTGTCCATACGTTCACCGGTTCCCTAAATAAAAATTTAAACCCCTCACCCTCCTTAATCCCTCCCCAAGACTTACCAAAACTCCCTGGTGGTCCAGCGGGGAGTCAGGAAGCCATCCATGTATTCCTTTGCGAGGAGCACGTGACGTCGGTGTCACGTCGGAGTGACGTGGACGTCACGTGCTCCTCCGCGCCTCCGCTCCTGGACCCCCACTGGACCCAACCGGAAGTTTTGGCCAGCTTGGGGGGGCCTCCTGACCCGCCACATATGGAGATACCGCTTGGTTAGAATACGATGAACAGTTCAGAAGAAATATGGCTGTGAACCCTAGCTTGGACTGGGATTGCAAGGATATTGATCTCTGGCTCTCTAAAATCACCCCGTACAGACCTGTGCAGGAAGCCATCCCTGGCTTCTCAGAAAATGCGTACCAGCCTAGTACATGGTCGGTACCTCGCCACCAGACTTTTCCCGGAAGGCCCCCGTTTCGGCAGGGACAGCCCTTTCGTCAAGGGAAACGGTTCATGCCACCCGCGAGAGTTAGGGGTGGTGCTCCCATCTGCTGGCTGTTCAATGCCGGTTTTTGCAGATATGCAGGAGCCTGTAAATTCAGACACTCCTGCATGGTATGCGGGGCAGGCCACCCTCAAACAAAATGCGCAAGGGGCGGTAACAGCCAACATTCAGAGCAGCAATAGATTTAGGAGGGCTCTGACGCCTATTAACATATATAGTTTCATAGCATACTAAAGGGTTATCAGCCCGAAGAGGCAAGGTGGCTTTATGAAGGATTTTCTCAAGGTTTCCACATACCGTTCTTGGATCCCAAACCGCTACAGAGTCTAATAATCTACTATCAGCAAGGAGTAAGGAAGAGGTCATAAATCAAAAAATTAGAAAAGAATGCACTATGGGTAGGGTGGAAGGCCCATTTGATGAAAAACCGTTACCCAACTTTAGGATTTCCCCACTAGGGGTGGTACCCAAAAAAGAGCCAGGTGAATTCAGAATGATTGATCATTTGTCTTTCCCGGACGGTGGGTCACTTAACGATTATCTGGACCCCGAAGCATGCTCAGTAGCCTACGCATCATTCGACCAAGCATTGGACATGGTGAGGCATTGGGGACAAGGAGCATGGTTGGCCAAGGCGGACATCGAGTCAGCCTTCCGTTTGCTACCAATACACCCAAGCTGTTTTCATCTGTTGGGGTTTCAATTTCAGGGAAAATATTACTTTGATAAATGCCTCCCAATGGGCTGCTCCATATCTTGCGCCTACTTTGAGAAGTTCAGCCATTTGTGCAATGGGCAGTAGAGCAGGACATCGGGAGAGGAAAAATAATACACTATTTGGATGATTTTTTGTTCACAGGCCATAGGGACACACAGGCCTGCGCCCAAGCCCTTAAGGTATTCATCTATAAGGCTGAGGAGTTAGGTATTCCGCTAGCCCATCAAAAAAACAGAAGGGTCAGCTCAAATATTGTCCTTTCTCGAATCGAAATTGATACCCAACAAATGGTCACACGCCTCCCGCCCCCAAAACTAGAAGCATTACGTGCCACCATCTTGGTCACTGAAAACTCAAGGAAGGTCACTTTAAAACAAATGCAGTCGCTCATCGGTCATCTTAATTTCGCGTGCAAAATCATGCCCATGGGTCGCCCATTCCTAAGATGACTGTCCCAATCGACATCGGGTATCCGGAAGCACCATCACTTCATTAGAATCACCCAGGAGCTCAGGGAGGACCTGAGAGTATGGTAGACATTCTTGGGGGACTATAATGGACGGACGGTATGGAGGGACCCGTTAGTGACCAATCGGGATTTACAGCTCTACACCGACGCGGCGGGCAGCATAGGCTTTGGGGCCTACCTGGCCGGGAGATGGTGTGCGGAGCGGTGGCCGACACAGTGGGAAAATGTGGGCATGCTCAGAGATATCACCTTTCTCGAGTTATTCCCCATTGTTGCGGCCATACACATGTGGAGCTCATGTTTCCAGAATAGGAGAGTTGTTTTCTGGTCCGACAACATGGCGGTGGTACAGGCCATAACTCGCTCACTGCTCACTCTCTCAGGGTCGTTAGGCTACTGCGGGACTTAGTATTGCTCTGCCTGCGCATTAACCTGGTCTTTAAGGCTAAACATGTACCTGGGGAGGATAACAGCATTGCTGATGCACTTTCCCATTTTCAGTGGTCTCGTTTCAGATTCCTGGCCCCGAAGGCAGAGGATCAACCATCTCGCATTCCACCTTGGATTTGGGAATTGGGGTGCCCGGGATTGACTCCATGCTGAGACTGGCTCTGGCAGAGAGTACCTGGAAAGTATATTCACGGGGATGGAGCCTATTCCAAAATTTTAGGCAATCGCAGGACACACAGTATCCGGGGTGAATTACAGAAAGAACAGTTACTGAATTCTTAATCCACCTCAAGAACTCGGGTGTCTCTAGAGCGCAGGCAGGGCAGCACTTAGCTGCCATTGGATTTGTTACCAAATTGTGGGGCATCGGCGGCATTAGCAGCTCCTTTTTGATTAAAAAGATGTTGGAGGGTTGGCGGAGACAAGAACCAGCGAGAACAGACAGTAGAAGGCCTATCACACCTATGGTGTTACAAGCCCTGGTAGGGGAGCTCCCTAGGTTAGTTTGGGATGCTTTAGAGATAAAGCTGTGGACACTGGCCTTTTCATTAATGTTCTTCGGAGCCTTTCGGAGCAGCGAGCTGATCCCAAGGGCAAAAGTGACCACCAGGCCCTCTGATGGAGGTCTCCCGATAGAGAATATAAGGATGGTTAGGGAGGTGGTGCAGATTTTTATCCGACGAGCAAAAAATGACCAAAGGGCATTAGGTCGATGGGTTACATTATATCCTGCTCATATAGAGGACATATGCCCAGTAAGGGCCACAAAGGAATATCTAACAGTACGCCCTCGGGGGGGGGCCCTTATTAAAACACCAAGATGGAACAGCTTTATCGCGATACCAGTTTATTAGTATATTGCGCAAAGGATTAGCTAGGATAGGGGAGGACACGGGAGATTTTCACACCCTTTCCTTCAGAATAGGCGCAGCATCATTGGCCAGCATCAGTGGTTTCAGCGAGGAGAAAATAAAAGCTGTAGGGCGATGGAAATCCGGGTAAATACAAGGCATACATACGGCCCACGAAACAGGTCTCCTAGGAAAACGTAACAGGGCACTTCACCAACTATCCAGTTCCCCATAACCGTTTTTATTCTTATCTATCATAGACTCTTCAGCGGCAGTCGCGAAGGTGATATGAATCCTGGGGCACTCGTACATTTATTGGGCTCAATTTAGAGCCAGAAAAAAGACCTCCAGTGATCAGATGGGCATACCTCACAGCAAGGCCAGCATATTCTGGCTAGGCAACCGAGGGATGAAGTGGGTCCAACTAATGCCATCCATCCTGCAATACACCACGCAACTTCCACAGCCAGACATTATCATCCTTCATTTAGGAGGTAATGATTTGGTCTCAGTCAAAAACATTGACCTAATAATTGCTATCAAGAAGGACTTGACTGCAGTTAAGGCTTTTTGGCCATCCGTGGTATTGGTGTGGTCGCACATTATCCCTCGATTGGTATGGAGAAGTGCGAAGTCACATAAAGGCATCGAGAAATGCAGGCAAAAATTAAATAAGGAAGTGGGTACCTGGGTGAGGGCAATAGGGGGGTCACGTCATCAGACCATGATGATATTTCACCTACCTGTGCGGGCATGTGTAGGCTGGATGGGGTTTCACCTATCCGATGTGGGCATAGATATCTTCATCTTCTCCCTTCAAACGGCCACAGCAGCGCTCGTTGAGTAGTGGGGGTAGGAAACAAATAAGGTGTTACTGTTTCCTACTTTGGCAGGGCCCTCACCGGTGCATAGGGAGATTTGTCGCTGCATAAGGGGAAGTTTTTGGTGTCGGGGGAGGGGGAAGGGGAGGAGCAGAGCACCAATGACTTTGCATAGGGGGAAAGCGTGGGGATGGCTGTACGCAAAGCATGGCGCAGACTGAGATGATAGCCGGTCTAGGGGTGGCACAATGAAGGCCTGGCATAAAGCCACAGAGGCATTCACGGAGCGGGATGCCAGTGGTGGGTTTTCCATCTTCACGGAGCGGAAGGCTGGAGTGGCATTCACAGAGCGGGATGCCAATGGCATACCACCTTCACGGCGCGGAAGGCTGGAGTGGCATTCACGGAGCGGGATGCCAATGGCATACCACCTTCACGGAGTGGAAGGCCAACAAGTTGAAAGGTGGGAAAAAGCATGTAAATTTACCGGTGGGGGCATAGGATATAGGTATTGCCAAATGTTAAGCTTGTTCAAGTATTGCTGATGGTTAATGTTTAAAGCAATGTTAATTGGCTGTGGCCGTTTCTTCCACTCAATAAAGGAACATGATTCACCTTACTGTGCCTCTGTGTGGTCAAGGGTGGGAGGGGTGGGAGGGGTGGGGGTGCCCAAAAGCTACAGCTTGCACAAGTTAATGCTTGTAACACGTGCGATAAGGCCCTAATGCAATTTGATGAATGACCCTTTAAGTTTGTACCTGAGGCAAAAGAGGGTAAAGTGACTTGTGCAAGGTCACTAGAAGAAGCAGTGAGATTTGAATGCTGGTCCCTGCTGCTCTAACTACTAGGCTACTCCTCCACTCCCTTTGGTGCTGAGGCCTCTATCTATAATGCAATTCTTATGTTTTCCTCCTTTCCCACAAGGTCTGGTAATCTAGCATTGATTTTCTTATCAGTTGGAATATCCCAGGAGATCACAACTTCTTTGTTCTCTTCATTTTTTTTAGGGTTGGGTCCCAGTGATGTTCTAACACATAGGGATTTGCATTTGTTTGAAACAAATGGGTAAAACATAATGAATATGCCCGTATTGTTTCGTTTTTGGCAATCTTGAAATGAATGAATGGGTCATAGAAATGAAACAAATATTCTGCATCCCATTTGTTTAGTTTTCCATTCATTTCAATTGCCCATTAAAGTCTATGGCTATGTACTACAGAGAAAAACAACAAATGGTAAACAGGGCAACTAGCTCTTGTCTGTGTGATCTCACTACCTTACCAGAGGATTGTCACAGCCAGAACAGGATAAGAAAACCCGCACAGAGGACAAAGAATAGTGTTTCATCTTTTTAGCTAGCCTATAGCAGCTATCTATAATAGCTAAATAACACTGACTCACTCCCAATATTTTTTATTTATATTCTGCTTTTTCACACTTTTTTCAGTGCTTCAAAGTGGATTACATTCAGGTACTGGTGGTATTTTTCTATCCCCAATCTAACAGGCCTTTACAGTAAAGCGCGGCCGCGATTACCCCGTTTCTAACCCGCTTTGAACCTGCAATTTGGCCGCGTAAGTCCAACCCGCGATTCACTATCCCTTTTAACCCATCCTTACCTCTTCTTTAAATCAACGGGTAACCCTTTCCGCCCGTGGCATGTATATAGAAACATAGAAACATAGAAACATAGAAATGACAGCAGAAGAAGACCAAATGGCCCATCTAGTCTGCCCAGCAAGCTTCACACATTTTTTCTCTCATACTTATCTGTTTCTCTTAGTTCTTGGTTCTATTTCCCTTCCACCCCCACCTTTAATGTAGAGAGCAGTGATGGAGCTGTATCCAAGTGAAATATCTAGCTTGATTAGTTAGGGGTAGAAGCCGCCGCAATAAGCAAGCTGCACCCATGCTTATTTGTTTTACCCAGACTATGTTATACAGCCCTATTGGTTGTTTTTCCTTCTCCCCTGCCGTTGAAGCAGGGAGCTATGCTGGATATGCGTGAAGTATAAGTCTTCTCCCATGCCGTTGAAGCAGAGAGCCATGCTGGATGTGCATCGAAAGTGAAGTATCAGGCACATTTGGTTTGGGGTAGTAACCGCCGTAACAAGCCAGCTACTCCCCGCTTTGTGAGTGCGAACCCTCTTTTCTTCTCCCCTGCCGTTGAAGCAGAGAGCTCTGCTGGATGTGTGAAGTATCAGTTTTTCTTCTCCCCTGCCGTTGAATCAGAGAACTATGCTGTATATGCATTGAAAGTGAAGTATCAGGCTTATTTGATTAAACGCTCCGATTAGCTATTCCCTCCATACAGTAACGTGCGCCCTGACTATCGCCTTTTTAACCTGCAGTTTAGCCACGTCTTTAACCTGCTAAATTACCGCCTACCCTTACCCCTGCATTAGAGGGTAGGCGGTAAAGTTTGCCCGTGAAATTTCACTGGCAAACTTTCCCCCAGCCTCTGCTCACCTGCCCTAGCCGCGTCCATGGGTGCCGGTCTCCCATACGGGCCCGCGCTGACTCACAAATGTCCCTTCACTTTCACTTTCAGCATTCATTCTCAGGATGGATGCTGGGGCAGAGTCCAGAGGCTAATTCCCAATACCTGTGTTTTAGTCTAGACCAGAGTTTTGATCCAGGACCAATGCTGGGGCCAGCCTGAAGCCTGGGTCTCGATGCTTGGGCCTTGGATGAGAAGCAGGCCTGACAGAGGCCAGGTCCCAATACCAGGGTCTTGGCCAAGGGTCAAGCTCCAGCCTGGAGGTTGGAACTCAGGCTTCATAGGAGTCTTCAGTCTTTGTTCTTCTTTCTTCAGTCTTATTTCTTCAAATGATGCCATCTACTGGGGATATGTTGGAGTAAATTAACTCTGGTGCATATATTTAATATCTAATATATTAGATATTTAAATTTTTAAGTGCAAACAAAAAATTCTTGAAAAAATGTTAAAGTGAATCCAGTCGAAAACAGGACTGAAATGACCAAATGATTAAATATAAGGCAGAGTTGAAATATGCGAAAGCAACCACGACGATGCCTATTATGAAGGTCAATACAATATGAGTGTTCATTGATTTTCTACCACTGCGTCAGATTATTTGAGGTGAAGGTAAACTGGTATTGGCTTTAAGAGATACGTTGGGTTTTCCGATACAGTTTGAAACAAAATTATTGTATCCTCACTTTGATTACATTAGAGCTATACTGAATTGGCACTGCCATACAGCAAAATGGCGCCCTCTACTGAGGAGGATTCATAGGAGTTAATTTATTCCAGTGTTGCCGCCAGTAGACATCATCATTTGAAAAAGAAGACTGAAGAAAGAAAAATGAAGATTCCTTCAAGGCCTTGAGATATTTTTCCAGACCAGTTCATGCCAGAACTGGAAAAACATTCTAGTTATCCCACTCTTATTGGTGAAGATATTGTCAATCAGAGTGAAGGTGCAAGAGCAAGATTAACAGGCTATAAATGTGTTAAGTAAATAAATCAACAAAATAAATAAATAAATAAGAAGGGAAGTGAACTGACCAAGGATGGATAAAGAAACCAAATGTTTTTTATTGATCATTGGATCTATTTTGAGTATTATTTTTGTCATCTTGACCTGGATCCTCTTCTTTAAGTTACATTAAAAGCTAGGGATGTGCAGAAGGAAAAAATGTCTTTTGTTTGGTATTTTCATTTCATGGGGACCACAATTCATTTCATTAGTTTCATTAGGGGAAAAAAAACAATTTGTTCATTTGTTTCATTCTTTTTCGTTTGCATTAAAGTCAATGGGGGGAAGTATTTGCAGTATATTTTTGGCAGTAGAATTGGTTGTTTTTCTTATCAATTCTGATGAAACTTCTGGGGAGCACTCATCAGAATAAGAAAAGAGCTCCAAGGTACTTATACTGTGGCAAAGTGGCACTAAAGTGGCATGAATAGCCTAAAGCATTGTAAAGGGGCAAAGGGGGGGTACCAGGAGTGGCAAGAGTGCTTAACAGAGGTGCAAAGAAGCAGCGAGAGTGTCAAAAAAAAAACACACCACAGCTTCAAAGAGAGCACTCATAACAGTTGCATGAACCCTTGAAGGCAGCACGACAGGCAAGTGACAAGACAAGAGGCATCAACATCCTACGCACAATGAAGGGGGAATATAGCAAGCAGAAAGAGTGTCAGAAAAAAAACAGAAGGCACCGATAAAGGGACAAAGCAGCAGAAAGACTAGCATCAACACACTGAGGAACCATGATAGTGGCAATAACACCACAAGGAGTTGAGTGAGTCATCTGGTGTATGGCAGCAAGGCAGAGTGGCAGAAAATTGATAGGGGCAAGGACAGGCTGGCAGAGCTGAGGTAGTCAGGTCCCTGTGGTTTTGATAGGGGCAAGATAGGCTGGCATAGCTGAGGTAGTCAGGTCCCTGTGGTTTTGATAGGGGCAAGACACGCTGGCAGAGCTGAGGTAATCAGGTCGCTGTGGCATTGATAGGGGAAAGTCAAGGAGGCAAGACAAGATGAGGCTCAGCCCGTGGATGGTGTTAGGCCGGTAGTAGTGGCCCCGGTGCACTGGGACCAGGTCTTCTCAGTTGGGTTGTTTGTGAATGCAGCTGAAAGTGGGTGGTAAACTCCATCTAAGGCTAAATACCAGCATGAGACCGATAGTCAACAAATAGTTCAATTAAAAAAAGTGCAGTAAAAAAAAGCCTGGGTGCCTGGCAGGCACAGCAGCAAGAAAGAACAAATATCTTTTTCAGCAATAGAAAATTAATTGTAGAAAACTATCAGTAGCAATTGAATAAAGATTTGAGACACTCTGAGAGAGCTCAAACAGCAAACAAGCTTCTCAGATAGAAACCAAGAAGAGGGGGGGGGGGTGAGGGGGGACGGGGCCCCTTGCATGTGGTGCAACTGATCCTGTTCAATATCTATGTGAGCAACATAGCGGACGAGATAGAAGGTAAGGTTTATCTTTTTGCGGATGACACTAAGATCTGCAACAGAGTGAACACGCCGAAAGGAGTGGAGAGAATGAGACGGGATTAAGGAAGTTGGAAGAGTGGTCGAAGATATGGCAGCTGAGATCAATGCCAAGAAGTGCAAAGTCATGCATATGGGTGCGGAAATCCAAAAGAACTGTATTCGATGGGGGTGAAGGGCTGATGTGCACGGAGCAGGAGAGAAACCTTGGGGTGATAGTGTCAAACAATCTGAAGTCTGGGAAACAATGTGACAAGGTGATAGCTAAAGCCAGAAGAATGCTGGGCTTCATAAAGAGAGGCATATCGAGTAAGAAAAGGGAAGTGATTATCCCCTTGTACAGGTCCTTGGTGAGGCCCTCACCTGGAGTACTGTGTTCAGTTCTGGAGACCGTATCTCCGAAGGGACAGAGACAGGATGGAGGCGGTCCAGAGAAGGGCAACCAAAAAGGTGGAGGGTCTTCATCGAATGACTATGAGGAGAGATTGAAGAATCTAAATAAGTACACCCTGGAGGAAAGGAGGAGCAGGGGTGATATGATTCAAACTTTCAGATACTTGAAAGGTTTTAATGATCCAAAGACAACGACAAACCTTTTCCCTTGGAAAAAAATCAGCAGGGGTCACAATTTGAAGCTCCAAGGAGGAAGACTCAGAACCAATGTCAGGAAGTATTTCTTCACGGAGAGGGTGATGGATGTCTGGAACGCCCTTCCAGAAGAAGTGGTGAAGACCAAAACTGTGAAGGACTTCAAAGGGGCGTGGGATAAACACTGTGGATCCATAAAGTCTAGAGGATGTGAATGAAGAGAGAGTGGCTTACGGGAAAGACAGCTAATACCTGGAGATAATACCCTAATTCAATAGACATACACATGGTTAATGCAACTCCGACAGTGCTCTATGTTTCAACGGCAAGAGGAAATGTGGATAAAAGGATTTGCATTCACAAAAAAGCGGGGAGTAGCTTGCTTGTTATGGTGGTTACTACCCCAAACCAAACAAGCCTGATACTTCACTTTCAATGCATATCCAGGTAAGCTCTCTGCTTCAACGGCAAGGGTGAATGAAGAAAAGATGATTTTATATTCAGACAACAACCAAAAAGGACTGAATTACACAGTCTGGGTAAACAAATAAGCATGGGTGTAGCTTGCTTTCTATGGCGGTTACTACCCCGAATCAATTAAGCCTGATACTTCATTTTCAATACATATCCAGAGTAGCTCTCTGCTTCATCGGCAGGGGGGAATGAAGAAAGGTGGATTTATATTCAGATAACAACCAACATGGACTAAATTGCACAGGCTGGGTAAACAAATAAGTGTGGGAGTAGCTTGCTTATTGTGGCGGTTACTACCCCAAACCAATTAAGCTAGATACTTCACTTAGAAGCAGTTCCAGCTCTGCTCTCTACATTAATGGCGGGGATGGAAGGGAAATAGCGCCAAAAGGTTACATTATTGGCAGGGGTGGATGGGAAATAGAACCATAATGTTAATAAATGCCAAGAATAACAGATAAGTATGAGAGAGAACAAAAAAGTGTGAAAACTTGCTGGGCAGACTGGATGGGCCATTTGGTCTTTTTCTGCCATCATTTCTATGCTTCTATTTTTCTAACTGTCAACCGGGACATACTGTCCTCACGATCCTTCTTGAAACACGGACCAAGGAGTCTAACATTCATGTTAGGACCTGAAACATGATGAGCTATGCCTGGGTGGGGTGGAGCTGCTACGGGTGCAGATCTTGGTGGTAGAAACAAATATTCAAACAACAGCCCTGGGGAGAGTTCCCTTTCCTTTGTGCAGGAAAGGGCTCCCTGGAATGGGTTCGCCCCTAGAGTGTGGTGGATCTGTTGGCATCTAGTGAGCTCTCGCTGGTATTTTAAAATCTGGTGGATGTAGCAGATATACAAACGAGAATTTTGAAGGCCAAGGCGAAGGAGGTTTCCATATGAACAGTGGTTTAACATGTGTCAGCGGGTACTAAGAGATAGGCTACACCAGGGGACAGTTCCCTTTACTTTGAGCAGGAAAGGGCTCCCTGAAATGGGTTCACCCCAAGACTGGGGCACGAGCCTTCAAAGTGTGGTGAAGTAGAGGAAGTTTCCATATGAACAGCGGTTCAACATGGGTCAGTGGGTGTTAAGAGATAGGCGACACTCGGGGAGAGTACCCTTTCCTTTGTGCAAGAAAGGGCTCCCTGGAATGGGTTCATCCCAGAGTGGGGCACGAGACTCGGAAAGTGTTGCGATGTGGAGGAGGTTTCCAATTGAACAGCAGTTCAACATGTGTCAGCAGCTGTTAAGAGATAGGTGACACCTGGGGACAGTTCCCTTTCCTTTGTGCAGGAAAGGGCTCCCTGGAATGGGTTTGCCCCAGAGTGGGGCACGAGACTTGGAAAGTGTTGCGAAATGGAGGAGGTTTCCAAGTGAACAGCGGTTCAACATGGGTCAGTGGGTGTTAAGAGATAGGCGACACCTGGGGAGAGTTCCCTTTTCTTTGTGCAAGAAAGGGCTCCCTGGAATGGGTTTGCCCCAGAGAGGTGCATGAGCCTTCATAGTGTAGCCAAGTGGAGGAGGTTTTCATGTGAACAGCGGTTCAATATGGGTCAGCGGGTGTTAAGAGAGAGGCGACACCTGGGGAGATTTCCCTTTCCTTTGTGCAGGTTTGTTATGGTTTGATCCATCAATTCTTCCTAAACTGGTTCACTGCCAGAAGAAAATGGCATCTTTTTCATTTGTGAAAGATAATTCAACAGAGGATGCTTTTAGAGCATTAGAGACTGCCATTTGTGAAGCAATAAATTTGACATTTATCAACAAAAACTACCTAGAATAAATAAAAACAGACTACTCACAAATCCCATGGTCTGATCACTTTCATATCCAACAGTAACATGGAATAGACTTAGTTTTTGGGTACTTACCAGGTTCTTATGACCTGGATTGGCCACTGTTGGAAACAGGATGCTGGGCTTGATGGACCCTTGGTCTGACCCAGTATGGCATGTTCTTATGTTCTTATGAGACTCAGAAAGTGTTGCGATGTGGAGGATGTTTCCATGTGAACAGCGGTTCAACATGTGTCAGGGGGTGTTAAGAGGTAGGCTACACCCCGGGAGAGTTCCCTTTCCTTTGCACAGGAAAGTGCTCCCTGAAATGGGTTAGCCCCGAGAGTGGGGCACGAGCCTTCATAGTGTAGCCAAGTGGAGGAGGTTTCCATGTGAACAGCGGTTCAACGTGGGTCAGCGGGTGTGAAGAGATAGGCGACACCTGGGGAGATTTTCCTTTCCTTTGTGCAGGTATGTTGTGGTTCGATCTGTCAATTCTTCCTATACTGGTTCACTGCCAGAAGAAAATGGCATCTTTTTCATTTGTGAAAGATAATTCAACAGATGATGCTTTTAGAGCATTGGAGACTGCCATTTGTGAAGCAATACATTTGTCATTTATCAACAAAAAAGAACAAATAAAAACGGACTACACACAAAATCCCATTGTCTGATCACTTTCTTATCCAATCTACTTTTAAATATCTGGGACCACAAGTAAAACAAATAAAAGATCCAACAGAATGTAACATACCATTCGCTTTACAACATAGAAATACTAAAAAACAAATTAGAAGAAAAACTAGCAGAAATAGATTATAAAGATTGCAGCTCTGCAACAACAGCATGGTTAGAAACAACTACTAGATTAGCAGATGAAATAAATCCCATAAAACACATATGTATCAAAGACCCAAAACAAATAAATCCCTGGCATAATGAAAAGATAAAGGAGGTCAAGAGAAGTGTCAGGAAAAAAGAAAAAGAATGGAGAAAATCCAAAACAACTGAAAATTTAACTAAATTCAGAAAATATTTAGCTTACTACAAACAAATAATTCTTGAAGCAAAGAAACAATACTTCAGCTCAAAAATAGATAAATTTACAAATAACCCAAGAGCTTTATTCACTATAGTTAAAGATCTCATCAACGACAAAACGGAGTCTCCACAGAACCTGCCAGAGAAGAGATGCAACGAAATAGCACAGTTCTTTAGTGACAAAATTGAAACATTAAGAAACAAAATCCCTAAAATTACCAAACAAGAAATTAAAATGTGGAAAAGAGATGTTAAACAATGATCTACGTTCGATGGCCCGATAAAAAAAACAACCCACCCGACCCTTTAAAAATGACCCCTTAGCTTCCCCCACCCTCCCGAGCCCCCAAAACATTTTAAAATTACCTGGTGGTCTAGTGGTGGTCCCGGGAGTGATCTCCTGTTCTCGAGCCGAAGGCGGCCATCGTAAAGATGGCGCCAGCCATCCAGTGCTCCTACCATGTGACAGAGGCCGGCCAATGACACGGATACCCTGTCACATGGTAAGGGCAAAGGGCCATCGGCGCCATCTTTATGAGTGGCAGCCGACGGCCCGAGAATGGGAGATCGCTCCCGGGACCACCACTAGACCACCAGGTAATTTTAAAATGTTTTGGGGGGCTCAGGAGGGTGGGGGAAGGTAAGGGGTCAATTTTAAAGGGTCGGGCCTCACTAAAAAAAAATTAGCGATGTGAATCGGAACCGATTCCGATTCACATCACCACCGATCAGATTTTTTTCTCCCTCTAGCCGAACCCGATCGTTAAGATGATCGGGCACACGATTCACATCCCTAGAGATTAGCTCTGAGTTCAGCAACCTCCTCAGAAAAAAGCGAATAAGAAAGTGTATGGTGCGCCGCATGCTATGCTTGCTTAAGGTAGAAATATAGCAGGAAGAGCATCACAGAGCACTGAGAGAAGCGATTGGCTGAATTAGAAAAATGCTTCGCTCTGATACGTTGGCATTCTGGTCTCCTTGCCAACCTGTCTGACCCACTCTATGACAGGGCTGTGAAGTCAATTATGACTCACAGGAAAGGGCTGGTTGTTGCTATGGATACTCCTACATGGCCTTCTCCTATTTCAAACGGCTGCTAAGAAAGCACTGCGAACAAAGAAAGAAACTAATATGATATGTTTCATTTATGGGGGATTGCCATGCATTTTGTGGACCCATGAATCAAACGAACAGGGACCTATTTATAGCGGATTACAGATTCGTTGAAAATGAATGCACATCCCTAGTAAAAGCTATCTTTTATTTGAATACCAACTACACCAGTGTTTTAATTGAGTTTTACCCAAATGTGGATTTCCAAGGGAATGGATGGACCCTTTTGTGATTCCTGGTTTCTCCCATTTTTGCAAATTTTGACTTCCCTGCTCCTGTTTTTTACTATCTGGCACCTCCTGGAATGGTTTGATAGAGAGTGTGACGTGATCACGGAGATAGTGATAAACAGCATCAAGGGCCCTGGAAGAGAAGTCGTCCTTCCTGTCCAGACTTATTTATTTATTTATTTATTTATTTATTTATTTATAGCTTTTCTATACCGACTTTCCAATAACAGAATTACTGATCAATTCGGTTTACATTTTAAACTTTAACAGTGACAAGTAATTGTCTTACAATGAACAGGAAGAAATAACTTGGAAATAAATATATGGGGATTATAACATAGATACAATATATAGCCTAATGTAGGCAAAGGCATAAAAACATAGGCACAAGGACTGCCAAAGATTTGAATTGAATTGATGAGTTCTTTGGGGTATTATTTGTGTTGTTCATTGGGGTATTCTTTGGGGTTCGAGGAATGTTTAGAGTTGAACTTGTTTCTTTCTTATATAGATCTCTTGTCGGTTGTTTGAAAACCTGAGTTTTTAAGTAGTTCTCTTATAGATTGATTGAAAAAGACCTAAAGGGGACCTTGGCAGAGATGAATTCAGCCAGCTGAAATTATGGAAAAGCTTGGTGGAAGAGCCAAGTCTTAAGTCTTTTTTTGAAGACAATGGGGCATTGCACTGATTTGAGTTCAGGTGGGAGAGTATTCCAGAGTTTGGGGCCAGCTGTGGAGAATGCTCTTTTGCTTAACGCTGATTTCATTGGATGGGTTTGGAGGTTGTTTCTGTAGGCTTGTCTCACTGGTCTAGTAGAGGTGTGCAGTTGTAAAGGGATTTTGAGCTCGAGTGGGGCCAGGTTGTGTAGTGCTTTGTGTATTGATGAAAGCACTTTGAAGAGTATTCTGAAATTGACTGGTAACCAGTGCAGGTCCTTTAAAACGGGTGAGATGTGGTCTCTTTTGTTGGTCTTGGTTAGAATCCTTGCCGATGCGTTTTGCAACATCTGTAGTGGTTTTAAGGCGTTTGCGGGGAGTCCCATTAGCAGAGAGTTGCAGTAATCAATTTTCGTGAGTATGATTGCTTGCAGAACCAGTCTGAAATCTTGAAAATGGAGGAGTGGTCTAAGTCTTTTTAAGACTTGTAATTTGAAGAATCCATCCTTTACTATATTATTGATGAGAGCTCTATAATTCATTTGGGTATCAAGTATAACTCCAAGATTTCTGACTTGTGGTGACAATGTTATTTGCGTGGAGAGGTTGGTACTGGACCTGTAGCACCCCTAGTAGAGGACAAAACACCAACACGGGGAACCTGTTACATATGGAAACAATCGTTATTTGATAAGACCCTGTTTCTCTCTTTCTCCTTCTTGTCTTTATCTATGGGATTATTCAATAAACAATGTCCTTAGGCACAAAATGAGGAAAATGCTTTTTTAAATAAGGCCCTCTTTCTTTTTTTTCTTTCTTTCTCATATTTCTCAGGAAAATATTTTCTAAGAAAACTACACTGTTTGCTAATAATAACATATGCCATGTTCTTCCTATTATAAAGATAGAGGCTATTAGGGATGTGCATGTGTTTGCAACAATTGTGTAAAATGTAAAGAATGAGACCATTTTCATTTTGTTAAGTATTAATTTGTCATAATTTAAAATGTGTGGCTCCCCCTTGGTCTAGACCATGAATTACCAATATGTTTGTGGTGGGGGGGCACCACGTGAGAAATTATATTTACTAATATGATTTATATTTGGGTTCATAGTAGGGATGTGCAGGCAAAATGTTTTCATTGAATCGTTGATACGTTTTCGTGGGGTGTCGATTTCGTTCAATATGGACGTATGGAGAATTCCATAAGTTGCCGATCTGTCCATACGTTGCCCGGTTCCCATTAAAGTCAATGGGGGAAGGATTTCCAGCCTATTTTTGGCTGCAGAATAGGGGTTTTCTTATCAATTGTCATGAAACTTCTGGGGAGCAATCATCAGAACAACAAAAGAGCTCCAAGGTACTTAGACTGTGGCAAAGTAGCACCTAAGTGGCATGAATAGCCTAAGGCACTGGAAAGGTGCAAAGGGGTACCAGAAGTGGCAAGAGTGCTTTAACAGAGGCACAAAGCAGCAGTGGGAATGTCAAAAACACACCACGGCTTCAAAACAGAGCACCGATAGCAGATGCATGAACCATCAAAGGCAGCACGACAGGCAAAGCGGCAAGACAAGTGGCATTGACATCCAACAGCACAATGAAGGGGGAACATACCAAGCAGATAGACTAGCACCAACACACTGAGGAACCATGAGAGTGGCAAGAACACCACAAGGAGTTAAGTGAGTCATCTGGTGTAATGCAGCAAAGCAGAGTGGCAGAAAGCTGATAGGGGCAAGACAGGCTGGCAGAGTGGAGGTAGTCTGTTCTGGTCCCTGTGGTTTTGATAGAGGAAAGACAGGATGGCCCAGGAGAGAGTTCCCTTTCCTTTGTGCAGGGAAGGACTCCCTGGAACGGGTCCACCCCTAGAGTTTGGTGTACCCGGTGTTTACATTGGCGTCCAGTGAATATCGTTGGCGTCTAGTGAATTCCGTTGGCGTCTAGTGAATTACGACTATAGTCACGCCCTTCAGCTAATGACAAAGGAATTGGAAGATCTCTCAGAAATAAGAATACTGCTACTCCAGTCAAAATCTGCAATATCAACCTATGTTGACTTTGTACCGTAGAGGTCAAACACTTCTAGGAACACAAGGCCTGGATGAACAGGCACATCATTCGAGGACAGAGGTCAATCCCACCTAGGGACACAAGGCCTGGATGAACAGGCACAGCAATTGAGTTAAAACACTTGTGGGAACACAAGGCCTGGATGAACAGGCGCAGCAATGGAGGTCAAACACCAGTAGGAACACAAGGCCTGGATGAACAGGCAAATCATTCGAGGACAGAGGCCAATCCCACCTAGGGACACAAGGCCTGGATGAACAGGCACAGCAATTGAGTTAAAGCACTTGTGGGAACACAAGGCCTGGATGAACAGGCACATCATTCGAGGACAGAGGTCAATCCCACCTAGGGACACAAGGCCTGGATGAACAGGCACAGCAATTGAGTTAAAACACTTGTGGGAACACAAGGCCTGGATGAACAGGCGCAGCAATTGAGTTAAAACACTTGTGGGAACACAAGGCCTGGATGAACAGGCGCAGCAATGGAGGTCAAACACCAGTAGGAACACAAGGCCTGGATGAACAGGCACATCATTCGAGGACAGAGGTCAATCCCACCTAGGGACACAAGGCCTGGATGAACAGGCACAGCAATTGAGTTAAAACACTTGTGGGAACACAAGGCCTGTATGAACAGGCACATCATTCGAGGACAGAGGTCAATCCCACCTAGGCACACAAGGCCTGGATGAACAGGCACAGCAATTGAGTTAAAACACTTGTGGGAACACAAGGCCTGGATGAACAGGCACATCATTCGAGGACAGAGGTCAATCCCACCTAGGGACACAAGGCCTGGATGAACAGGCACAGCAATTGAGTTAAAGCACTTGTGGGAACACAAGGCCTGGATGAACAGGCACATCATTCGAGGACAGAGGTCAATCCCACCTAGGGACACAAGGCCTGGATGAACAGGCACAGCAATTGAGTTAAAACACTTGTGGGAACACAAGGCCTGGATGAACAGGCGCAGCAATTAAGTTAAAACACTTGTGGGAACACAAGGCCTGGATGAACAGGCGCAGCAATGGAGGTCAAACACCAGTAGGAACACAAGGCCTGGATGAACAGGCACATCATTCGAGGACAGAGGTCAATCCCACCTAGGGACACAAGGCCTGGATGAACAGGCACAGCAATTGAGTTAAAACACTTGTGGGAACACAAGGCCTGTATGAACAGGCACATCATTCGAGGACAGAGGTCAATCCCACCTAGGCACACAAGGCCTGGATGAACAGGCACAGCAATTGAGTTAAAACACTTGTGGGAACACAAGGCCTGGATGAACAGGCACATCATTCGAGGACAGAGGTCAATCCCACCTAGGGACACAAGGCCTGGATGAACAGGCACAGCAATTGAGTTAAAACACCAGTAGGAACACAAGGCCTGGATGAACAGGCGCAGCAATCGAGGTCAAACACCGGTAGGAACACAAGGCCTGCACAGTAGACGGTCAGGCACAGCAATTCATGTCAGGAACATGTGCTGCAGTGCTTATTATCTGGAGCATAGGAGGCAATTGGAGCTGCTGCAAGGCTTTGAATAGCTTTTATTCGTCTTGCCATTCACAGGGAAAATTTGGAAAGCCAAGCAAAGGCAGGTTTACTTTCAAAAACACTAGCATTTCCATCAACTCTGCTGCCAGCCTTGAGCGGTGAGGGCTCATGATATCCCCTGTCATTGAAAAGACACGTTCACTGGGCACACTGGTTGGTGGACATGACAGATATCGTTCGGCCACTTTGGCTAGGTGTGGCCAGACAGTGGACTTGTGTGTCCAATTTGCCAGCGGATCTGTCTGCATGTTCTCTATCGGCTCTGAGAGATACCGTGTCACTAACAGCTGTGCTGCTGTTTCCTCCTGTGCTTGGGAGGGCTCAGAGTCACTCAATCCAGCTACTTTCTCTCTCGCCCGTTGCACAACTGATGAATATTTATGGCCAACATGCCTTGGGCGTTCTGACGTGGAGGAGGAGGTACTACCTGTCACTGACAGAGTGCTCCTCCAGCCTGGGCTAGCAGCACAACTCTGTGATGTGCCTGCTGTATCCACCTCTGCTTCAAGCCTAATCTGACTCTGTTTCCGCCTATGGCGCTCCTGTTCACGGACCTTACCTAACATCAGATCCTTCACATATGACAGACAATTGGTCTGTAGGGCGAGTTTACCTTTCACACGGGGATCACAGACAGAGGCGAGCATGTATGTCCTGTCCTCTGTTAAAGGCCTTAATCTGTCTTTCACCTGCTGCTGCAAAACGTCCACACACTGCAGCACCTCAGCAGTCAGTCCCTCTTGCCATTTAAAGGCCTCCAAATGGTCATCCAGGAATTTATCTATAGGGATGATGTCAGCCAAGGTGGCACTTCTGGAACTCAGCTCCTCCGTGACATCCTTGAAGGGCTGCAGAATTTTTACCAGCTGACTCATGACTAACCAATCGCGATGCCCTAGGGGATTCTGCACACTTATGTCCATTCTACCAGAAAGTTCATGAAGGGGTGTCTGCAGCTCCAGTAACCTCTCCAGCATCATAAAGGTGGAATTCCACCGGGGCAATGTCTTGAATGAGACGCTTCTGAGACATATCCAAATCAGTCTGCTTTTGTCGGAGAACCTGCCCCGCCTTGACACTTCTGTGGAAGTGTGCTGCTATGTTCCTGCACTTCTGTATTAACCTATGCAGGTATTCATTCTCCTTGTCATTGGACTCCAAGCCCAGAGCTGACTTCACTACCAGATGCAGAGTGTGTGCAAAACATCGGATGTTCTTAAACCGCCCATCGCTTATTGCCTTAACCATGTTTGCACCGTTGTCTGTGACAAAAAACCCTGCCCGCATTTTCCTGTCTCGCTGGTGCAGTTGCCAGCCCTCCAGCATCTTTCTGATGCATGCTAGAATATTGGCAGCGTTATGGGCCTGGTCCATCAGGTGGGTGTGCAGTAAAGCCCACCTCCACCCTGATACTTCTTCATTAATAGAGCTGCTGGCTGCCCCTGCCTCTGCCATATCCCACCAGTGTGCTTTCAGAGAGAGGTAAGAGTGTGCTGCATTCATGGCAGTCCAGATATCGCAGGTGAAATGCACTCTTCCGTCTCCCTTACCTAGCAGTGCTTGCAAGCGACTGCGACACTGCTTGTACAGGCTGGGGATGACCTTTCTACTAAATGTGGTTCTGGAGGGGACTTTGTAATTTGGAAGTACGACCTTCAAAAAACGCTTGAAACCCACATTCTCCACTAACTGCAAGGGCTGGTCATCAAGGGCAATCATTTCCCCAATGCTCCTGGTTACAACTTTTGAGGCTGCCTGCCTCCTACCCCGGGATAGCGTTACCGCACTCCACCCCATTTCCTCCATGGTGGATTGTCACTTCTGCCACATTTCACTGGGTTGCTGGCCTGCTGCCTGACTGCTAGAAGGGTATGAGGGCGTGGGCTGACTCTGCTGCTTTCCTACCACTGCACAGTGGTCGGAAGGGGTCCCCCGACTGAAACTGCCACCATCCCCAGATGGCAGTAATCTTGTTGGGTGTTGCCTCTTAATATGATGGGTCATGCCAAACTTTGATAGATTTCCCATTTGCTTGCCTCTGCTAATATCCCTGGCACAGTAATTACACCGAGCATAACGCAGGTCTTCTGTCACTTTAAAATGTTTCCAGATCGGAGATTTCTTTTGTGATCCTCCTCTCTTTACCACCTTGGGGGTGGATGCTGGCACTGGAGTTGAGGTACTAGTGGGTGGTGCACCCTGAGAAGCAATACCAGCGGGGGCACCAGTCACCCTCTGTCTCCCTTCTGACAATTCTTCCTCCTCCTCGATATCACTGTAATCTCTCCCCTGCTGCACAATTCTGGAGGTGGAGGCTAAGATAGGACTAACTGATTCTACCAAAGATTCGTCAGCTACTACTTCTTCCGTTTCTGATGAGAATCCCACCCAAGAAGATTCTTCTTCTGAATCAGAAGCTAACAGTGCCAGCGCTACCTTGTGACCGCTAAGTCTTAGTTGAGACTTCTGTCCCCCGGCTGCTCTTGGGTGTCTAAATTTTGTCGGGCTTGACTCTGCCTCCCCTTCCCTCTCCTCCAAAACTACAGGGCCAGAAACAAGTGGTGGCGAGGGCGAAGTATCATGAGACGATTTCGTTTTTTTTGCCATGGAACTGCCATCCCCTACAAAGAGTTTAGATTGCGACAGTTGCCTTTTTAGCTGTACTGGTGGTGTTGCACTTGTGTCTTTTGCGGTGCCTCCGCTGCCAGTCCCAATAAGTCGTTTGCATCTCTCTTTCTCTGACATTATGGATGATTTTATGTGGTAACACTGCCCACTGTCCCACAATAGTAATGTTCAGTCTGTTTAAAATGCCCAGATGAACAGACTCACTCAAGGACAATGTTCAGTCTGTTTAAAATACCAAAATGAACAGAATCACTCAATAACAATGTTCAGTCTGTTTAAAATACCAAAATGAACAGACTCACTCAATAACAATGTTCAGTCTATTTAAAATACCAAAATGAACAGACTCACTCAATAACAATGTTCAGTCCGTTAAGAATGCCCACTGCCCACTGTCTCACTGCCTGCCTGCCAGTGCACTCATGTGTGTGCAGTGCACACAGAAGTAGCTTGCTTGTAAGCAGAAAACAGGCTGAGTACTCCGGCCCGGGCACTTCCCAGCACAGACCCACTCAAGAAAAATGTTCAGTCTGTTTAAAAATACCAAAATGAACAGACTGACTCAATAACAATGTTCAATCTGTTTAAAATACCAAAATGAACAGACTGACTCAATAACAATGTTCAGTCTGTTTAAAATACCAAAATGAACAGGCTCACTCAATAACAATGTTCAGTCTGTTTAAAATACCAAAATGAACTTACTCACTCAATAACAGTCTGTTTAAAATACCAGTCTGTTTAAAATAACAGTCTGTTTAAAATACCAAAATGAACAGACTCACTCAATAACAATGTTCAGTCTGTTAAGAATGCCCACTGCCCACTGTCTCACTGCCTGCCTGCCAGTGCACTCATGTGTATGCAGTGCACACAGAAGTAGCTTGCTTGTAAGCAGAAAAGAGGGTGAGTACTCCGGCCCGGGCACTTCCCAGCACAGACCCACTGAAGAACAATGTTCAGTCTGTTTAAAAATACCAAAATGAACAGACTGACTCAATAACAATGTTCAGTCTGTTTAAAATACCAAAATGAACAGACTCACTCAATAACAATGTTCAGTCTGTTAAGAATGCCCACTGCCCACTGTCTCACTGCCTGCCTGCCAGTGCACTCATGTGTGTGCAGTGCACACAGAAGTAGCTTGCTTGTAAGCAGAAAAGAGGCTGAGTACTCCGGCTCGGGCACTTCCCAGCACAGACCCACTGAAGAAGAACAATGTTCAGTCTGTTTAAAAATACCAAAATGAACAGACTCACTCAATAACAATGTTCAGTCTGTTTAAAATTCCCAAATGAACAGATCCACTCAAGAACAATGTTCAGTCTGTTAAAAATGCCCACTGCACTGACAGACTAAGTAATTGGAATTTAATAAAGCAGGAATTTTTTTCACTCCAGAAACATGGATGACATTGAAAATATTAATATCTCTCTCCAAGCCAGCCGAACACCCTCAATTGTAAATTGTGTCACTGGTCAGTGCTAGCTGACCAGACCACTAGACTGCTTGAAAGAAACAGGATTAGGAATACTAGTGACTGTAGCTGACCCCTGCCACTAATGCAAGACCAGGAATATTTTTCTTTCCTTTGCTAGCCTAACACAGAATCTGTTCTGTGTTGTCTATCAAATCTGGTTCTGGTTCTGCTTCTGGTTCTGCTTCTGCTTCTGCTTCTATGTCTGCTTGCCTGCCTGCCTGCCTCAGCCTGCCACCCAGCCCACCTCCCTACAGAATCACTGGAATGTGCGTGAGTCCTCATGCTGCTGCTTATATACTGCTGGCTCGTCAGTAAAATCCTCAGAGAGCACTGAATGACAGCGCGATTCGCTGCATTCAGTGCTTCTCTGAAAATGTAAACGCAGATTCGCTGCGTTCCGGTATCCATGCCGACCTGTCCGACCCTTTCCTGTGAGTCACTGCGACTCACAGGAAAGGGTCAGACAGGTTGGCATGGTTACCGCAGGGGCGCCGCCATTTTGTGGTAATCCGGGCCTCCGAGCTCGCAGCTAATGGCGGCGAGAAAAGCGCGCGCCTCGCGGTTCAACGTATTCAACATAGCTATGTTGAATAAGTTGGAAGTCGCAATGCGTTGCACATCATCACTTTTTTTAAGTTGGAAAAAAAATAAGTTGCGGATTGCAAATGCGTTCAAAACGAATGCACACCCCTAGTTCATAGCTTGAGTGGGGGATGAGACAGGGTCCTGGCTACCCCGATACCACATTTCTGTGCTCTTCCCAAACAACCTCTCCCTTGTGGCACCACAGATCAGATAAAATCATCACACCAGAATAAAACAGGAATTAACCTTTTTACTAGTATGCAAGTAGACAGTAAATCCAACCAGATCATTAAATGAGAAAAGTACAGTAGTGAATTAAAATATAAACTTGTAGTTTTCTTATTTTAAATCAAGCAATGCAAAAATAACATTGGGAATGGTCTATTACTAGGGATGTGCAGAGGGACACCATACGTTGCATTCGGGATACGTATTCTTCGGGGGCAGATACGTTGCATACGTCCGTATGGCGCCCCGATACGGTTATACGTCTAATCCTATTCGTTACCCGGCTAAAATTAAAATTTACTACAACCCCCCACCCTCCTGACCCGCCCAAGACTTACCAAAACTCCCTGGTGGTCCAGCAGGGGGTCCGGGACCCATCCCCTGCACTCTCACACCCTCAATACCACTTCAAAATGGCGCTGGATAGCCTTTGACCTACTATGTCACAGGGGCTACCGGTGCCATTGGTCAGCCCCTGTCACATGGTAGGAGCACAAGATGGCGCCGATGGCCATGTGACAGGGGCTGACCAATGGTACCGGTAGCCCCTGTGACATAGTAGGTCAAAGGCTATCTGGCGCCATTTTGAAGTGGTATCGAAGGTGTGAGAGTGCAGGGGATGGGTGCCGGACCCCCCGCTGGACCACCAGGGAGTTTTGGTAAGTCTTGGAGGGGTCAGGAGGGTGGGGAGGTTGTTTAAATTGGCGGCCGAATAATTCAGCAAAAATTCATTGTATTCGTGGGGAATCGTGATACGTTTCGCTTCCCCAAGAATACAACGAATATTGGCACATCCGTTGCGGATTGCCAATACGTAGGGACCGAATGCACACCCCTATCTATTACTGTGCAACCAACATACTCATATGGATAGGAAAAAAAAGTAAGGAATACTAATAAAGGTTGTAGGAGAAAAAGCAAGGAAATACACAGCTTTCAAAAATTTCTTTACCCTAGAGTACTCAAAAAAGGGGGAGGGGGTGGTGGAACAGATCCACCTTTGGGAGCAGGAGCATTAGGCAGATTAGGTGGCTGCCTAAGGTGCCGGAAGTGGGCGGAATACTGTAGATGGACTTGAGGTGGCATTTTTTAAATCAGTGAATGAGGGTGGAGAGGCATGGAGCTAGGAAAGGTTATGATGTGGGAACAGACGTTTGGAGGTTTCTGGTGTGTGATACGTGGGGTATCTGTTTGTCCTAATAATATGTTCATCTTCTCACTGCACATGATACCAAATACTAAATCATCTGATATATCTTCAGCTATATCTAAAACAGGAATTGCATAAATCTATCAATCAACAGAATGTATCTGTCTGAACTTATTAAGCCTGAGTAAAACTAAATATCTGAGCTCTCTAGCAGCTTGGGTGGGAAATTTGCACATTAGAAATACCAGAATTTGGCAATTGACCATACAAAACTGCTACAAATTAGCAGTAAAAAAGCCAGGACCGGCCTAAAAAAAACCTATAAATTAAGGGGTAGATTTTTAAAAACGGCGCATTCGCGTACTTTTGTTCGCGCTCCAGGCGCAAACAAAAGTACGCTGGATTTTAGTAGATACGCGCGTATCTTCTAAAATCCAGGATCGGCGCGCGCAAGGCTGCCGATTTTGGGCAGCCGGTGCGCGCCGAGCCGCGCAGCCTTCCTCCGTTCCCTCCGAGGCCGCTCCAAAATCGGAGCGGCCTCGGAGGGAACTTTCTTTTGCCCTCCCCTCACCTTCCCCTCCCTTCCTCTACCTAACCCACCCCCCCCGGCCCTATCTAACCCCCCCCCCCACCTTTATTCGTGGATTTACGCCTCCCGGAGGGAGACGTAAATCCACGCGCGCCAGCGGGCTGCTGGCGCGCCGAGACGCGATCCGGGGGCGGTTCCGGAGGGCGCGGCCACACCCCCGAACCGCCCTGGCCTGAAACCATGCCCCCGGGCCCGCCCCTGAAACGCTGCGTCCCGCCCCCCAAAACGCCGCGCCGATCGGGCCCGCCCCCCGACACACCCCCGACTGAAAACCCCGGGACTTACGCGAGTCCCGGGGATCTGCGCGCGCCGGCGGCCTATCGAAAATAGGCGCGCCGGAGCGCAAGGCCCTGCACGCGTAAATCCGAGCGGATTTACGCGAGCAGGGCTTTTAAAATCCGCCCCTAAGAGTTATAAAGGATTACATATTGAAGCAAAGGTGGCATTACAATTATGAGATATTAAAAAATAAATGAGATAGATATTAATGAGAAATAAATATTACAGGGGACCATTTTTATTTTTATAAAGAAAATTGCAAATAGAGAAAAAGAAAATCTGGAAAGAAATTAAACAGAAACTAAGATGAATTTAAAGTGAACATATTATGAATAAAAAATATGCTTCAGATTTTCATTGTTCTACTACTTTAACTTAAATATGACAAAAGAATCTGTTACCTTTTGGTACCATGGAAGGAGAGGAGTGTCTTTAAAAACATTTTCAAAATTTAAGGGTAGGATTTTGATATTTTTAATAGATGATAGTAGTGGAATGGCCTTGTAGAAGGAGCTCTTGGCGATAGTCATGCCTTCAGTTAATCCTTTCATGAAGAAATAAATAGAACGATTGGGATAGGTCCGAGATGCTGATTCTACAGCGCATACCACTAATGAGGAAACTTCCAGATTTTCTGTGGTCTCAGCAAAAAAGATACCACGATTAGGTTCAATAGGTTCAATGCTAGCAACTTTCACTGTTGACGGATGGTATAAGGATCTGTACAATATCCATGAATGTTTCTTGTTCATCCAGTAAACAGTAGAACACATGAATATCATAAAGAGAAGTGAAAATAGTATCAATAATTTCATGGCTGCTTCTTGGATTGAGTACTGTAGAACCTGTAGAAAAAAGAAAGTGGTCTAGCATTAGAAATAAAATACTAATTAAAAACCTATTATATTCATATTTGCCTTTGAAAAGAAGCTGCTATTAATTGGTATGGACAATTATGAGAAAGAGGTTTATTAGCTTCTGCAAGGTAATTTCTCATAAAGGGTGAGCTTGGGAAGGAATAGAAACTTTGGTCATGATTTGACCATGCATGTCTGCACAGAGCTGATATATCAAGTGAAATTTCTGTGTTTGTGTTATATAGAATGTATTTTATGCCAGAATACAAAAGAAAGTAAGTTTAAGGCCAGAGGGAGTGAAGTTTCACCTTGCTGCCATTAACATTTTTATTTATTTATTTATTTATTTAGGTTTTTTATATACCGGCATTCAAGAACAAGTCACATCATGCTGGTTTACATAGAAACAAGGGGTGCATAGAACAGTAGAACTAAACTGGTGCAAGGGGAAGCAGTTACAAAAAACCAGGGGTAAGATAACTGGGAGAGAGAAGAAAGAGGATCGGTGGGGAGTAAAGATTTGTAAGGGGATAATTACTTAATAACTTAATAACTTAATAATAATAACAATGAATATTTACAGTAACATTGTTACAGGAGATGGTGGTGGTTATGAGTTGTCCGGGAAGGCCTGTTTAAAAAGCCAGGTCTTCAATCTTTTGCAGAAAGTTGGTAGGCAGGATTCTAGGGCGCAGATTAGTGGGGATGGAGTTCCAAAGTGAGGGTCCGGCTGTTGAGAAAGCCCGATCTCTTGCTGTTGTGTGTCATGTGGATTTTGTGTTCGGTACCTGAAGGGATCCTCGGTGGACTTCTCTGATTGGTCTTTCAGAGATATGAAGGCTGAGCGGATATTGAAGGTCCAGGGAGGTGTAGTGATGGATTGACTTGTAGATGATGGTGATAGTTTTGTAGAGGATTCTGGTTTGGATGGGGAGCCAGTGAAGATTTTTTAAGATGGGTGAGATGTGGTCTCTTCTTTTGGAATTTGTAAGGATTCTGGCCGCTGTGTTTTGTACCATCTGAAGCGGTTTGGTGTATGAAGATGGAGGTCCCAGAAGTATGGCATTGCAATAATCTAATTTTGCGAAGATTATTGCTTGAAGTATGGTTCTGAAGTCTTGAAAGTGGAATAGAGGCTTAATTCTTTTTAATACTTGTAGTTTATAAAAGCAATCCTTGGTGGTGCGGTTTATAAAAGCTTTCAGGTTCAGATTGTTGTCAATAATGGCTCCTAGATCTCTGACTTGAGAAGATAGGGGGATGTTTGAAGTGTGAGAGTGGTGATTATTGTTTTCAGGAGTAATGAGAATTAGTTCGGTTTTGGCGGTGTTTAGGATGAGATTTAAGCTGGAGAGGAGGTCATTGATTTTTGATTGGCAAGATTCCCAGTATTCAAGTGTTTTGCCTAGTGATTCTTTAAGGGGAATCACTATCTGAACATCGTCTGCATAAATAAGGTGTTTGAGATTGAGATCCGTTAGAAGGTGGCACAGTGGGGTAGATTTTCAAAAAGCGCGATTTGGCGTACTTTTGTTGGCGCATCAGGCACAAACAAAAGTACGCTGGATTTTAGTAGATACGCTCGTAGCCGTGCGTATCCGCTAAAATCCTGGATCGGCGCGCGCAAGGCTACCGATTCCGTATAGCCGGCGCGCGCCGAGCCGCGCAGCCTACCTCCGTTCCCTCCGAGGCCGCTCCGAAATCGGAGCGGCCTCGGAGGGAACTTTCTTTTGCCCTCCCCTCACCTTCCCCTCCCTTCCCCTACCTAACCCACCCCCCGGCCCTGTCTAACCCCCCCCTTACCTTTGTCGGGGGATTTACGCCTCCCAGAGGGAGGCGTAAATCCCCACGCGCCAGCGGGCCGCTAGCGCGCCAGGACGCAACCTGGGGGCGGGTCCGGAGGGCGCGGCCACGCCCCCGGACCGCCCGGGCTGTAACCACGCCCCCGGGCCCGCCCCCGAAACGTTACGTCCCGCCCCTAAAACGCCGTGCGGATCGGGCCCGCCCCCGACACGCCCCCGGCACGCCCCCCTCGGAAAACCCCGGGACTTACGCGAGTCCCGGGGCTCTGCACACACCGGTAGGCCTATGTAAAATAGGCGCACCGGCGCGCAGGGCCCTGCTCGCGTAAATTTACGCGAGCAGGGCTCTTAAAATCCGCCCCAGTGGGCATAAGTATATGTTGATCAAGGTAGGAGATAGGGAGGATCCCTGTGGTACTCGTATGGGGGCCTTGAAACAGGAGGATTCCTTATTGTGTATTTTCACTTTGTATCCTCTGTTGTTAAGGAAAGTTTTGAACCATGCTAGAGCAGTACCTGCAATTCCAATGGATGAGAGTTGTTTTATGAGGCTGGAGTGGTTGACCGTGTCAAAGGCAGCTGAAAGGTCCAACAGGATCAGAAGGAATGAATGGCCTTTGTCCATACCCATGATCAGGTGGTCCGTTAGTGATACCAGGAGGGATTCTGTGCTGGATGCTTTGCGAAACCCGTATTGTGAGGGGTAGAGAAGTTTGTTGTCTTCTAGGTAGTCTGAAATTTGCGAGTTGACTAGTTTTTCCATTATCTTAGCTAAGAATGGTAGGTTTGCGATCGGTCTGAAGTTGTTTAAGTGAACATGATAGCAGGGCAGACATTCTGAGGCAGGAGCGGGCCATGTGGTTGGTTTACCTGCCCCTACCCCCTTTTTTTTTTCTTCATGGGTAGGCCCGGGTGCTCATGGGAGTTGTGTTTTAAATAATGGTCTTCCAGGGTCAGGATTAGGCTTTACCTGCAGGGATGTCAGCAGAAGGAGGGGTGATAATAGGGGCTTGGAGTTGTGTTTAAGTTTAAGTGGTTGGTGTATTATTGTTAGCTCAGGTTATGAGGTGTGAAAGCAATAATTAAACTGCGACCTTTGTTAATTCCATGTACATGTCTGTGTATTTCGTTAAGGGTGACTAGGAGGAATGCTGAGAGTCCTGCATGTCCATGTTTAGCTCTATAGCTGATTTCATAAAAGTATTCATAAAATTGCCTGATCCTTCAGGGATACAACTAAAGAATATCTAGGATGAAGGCCTTCTGAGAATAGAGAATATCCATATAAAGCTTTCTTAGTATAATTAGCTGAATTTTGCTTTAATAGATCAATAATCCATTAATAGATCCAAGATATTTTAAACAATCATTTAATTAATTCATTTAATTGAAAATAATTTTATTTTATTTTAAAAGTTGACTTAAAAATAACATTCCATTGAGATATTAGAATCAAAGATATTTTCTTCTGGTTCCAAATTTATCATTCAGGACCGCCACAACGATGGCAGCGTCAGCGGCCCGACTGGCCGCATGAGGTAAGGAGCCTGCCCGCGAGGAGCGCGGGCAGGACCGCAACAGTACTCCCTCCTCAAAGCCCCCTCTCAAGCTTCTTGCAACAGCTTGAGAAGAAGGCAGTACTCCAATACCGTCAGGGGCAATCAAGGATCCAAGGTCAAGGCTGGAACTTCTTGGCGAGTAACTGTAGCGAGAAGAATACTGGAGCAGAAGACAAGGCAGAAGTGGTCAAGGTCCAGGCAAGACAAACATAGAACACGGAGTGCTGAAGGCGTAGGTCAGGCAGGGCGTAGAGTACAGAAGTTCCTGGATGTAATAAATGACTGCTTCATGGAGAAATTGGTTCAGGAACCAACAAGAGAGGGAGCTATTTTAGATTTAATTCTTAGTGGAATGCAGGATTTGGTGAGAGAGGTAGTGGTGGTGGGGCCACTTTGGCAATAGTGATCATCATAACATGATCAATTTTAAACTAATAACTGGAAGGGGGACAATAAGTAAATCTACAACTCTACACTAAATTTTCAAAAGGGAAACTTTGATAAAATGAGGAAAATAGAAAAAACTGAAAGATGCAGCTGCAAAGGTTAAAAATGTTCAACAGGCATGGACATTGTTTAAAAATACAATCTTAGACGCGCAGTCCAGATGTATTCCACACATTAAGAAAGGTGGAAGGAAGGCAAAATGATTACCAGCATGGTTAAAAGGTGAGGTGAAAGAAGCTATTTTAGCCAAAAAATCATCCTTCAAAAATTAGAAGGATCCATCTGAAGAAAATAGGATAAAGCATAAGCATTATCAAGTTAAGTGTAAAACATTGATAAGACAGGCGAAGAGAGAATTTGAAATGAAGTTGGCCATAGAAGCAAAACTCATAATAAAAAGTTTTAAAAATATATCAGAAGCAAGAAACCTATGAGGGAGTTGGTTGGACTGTTAGATGACGGAAGGGTTAAAGGGGCCCTTAGGAAGATAAGGTCATTGCAGAAAGACTAAATGAATTCTTTGCTTCCGTGTTTTACTAATGATGATGTTGGGGAGCTACAAGTTCTGGAGATGGTTTTCAAGGGTGATGAGTCAGACGAACTGAACCAAATCACTGTGAACCTGGAAGATGTAGTAGGACAGATTGACAAACTAAAGAGTAGCAAATCACCTGGACCAGATTGTATGCAACCTAGGGTACTGAAGGAATTAAAAGTCAGGCCTAGGAGCAGTCATCCTGTTGAACCTAGGCCTGGGAGTTTCCTGGACAGACTGGACACGAGGCAATGGCATGTCCGGATTTGCCGCAGTACAGGCAGAGGCCGGATTGCTGGCGACAGCGTTGTTCCTTGGGAGAAAGTCTGCTCTGGCCCATCTGCATTGGCTCATCCTCAGCTTTGCTCTGGGCTGTGTTCAGGGATGCAGGAAGTTCACGAGTCACCAACTCATCTTTAATCCGGGAACTCAGTCTGTCAAGGAAGATGGATTGTAAGCAGTCTGAGTCCCAGTGAAGCTCCGAGGAAAGGGTCATGAATTCTATGACATAATCAGTTAATGGTTGAGAGCCTTGTTGAAAATGGAGATGACACAGAAATGGAACTTAGGCCTGGATCGTTGAAGTCAGAATGAAATAGGGTGAGGAATCTGGGCAGGTCTCAGAGAACTGGGTCAGCACACTCCCAGAGAGGGGACACCCAAACCAAGGCCTTTCCATCCAGAAGGGAAAGTATGTAGGATTTCTTGGTGATCACATCTGGGAAGTAAGCCGGTTGCAAGCAGAAGTGCATATTAAACTGATTCAAGAAACCACTGCACATAAGAGGGATCCCAGAAAAGCTTAGGGGTGCCTGCAAGGGCATGGTAGGCCAAGGGCCAGCATAGAGGTGGAAGAATTGAGCTTGGTAGATGTCGTGGCGGCAGTCATGGTAGCATCTAAACGAGTGCTCAAGTTATCAATGGATGCTGGCAGTGTCTCCAGGAACTTTTGCTGCTCACTGATTCTTTGTCCCAGGCCAGAGATGGCTTGGATAGCTGAGACCTCTGCCGGGTCCATAGACTTTGCAATCTGTTAGGCTTCGTGGGTTTCATGGAACCTTGGCTTTAGGTGAGGGTCGATACCATTTGTGGGAAGGAGCCCCACAGGTCCTCACCGTTGGAAGGCGAGGGTCAGCTGTAGTAGGAGATACAGTATTGAGTAGAGGAACAGAGTGTCCTCTGTCACAGGCACATGATCACAGGAGCTAGTAGAGAGAGTATTGTGGGGGATCCCGAGAAGCGGGGTAAGAGACACAGTTCGGAGGGAACCTACAGATTACCGACAGAACTGGAGATGCAAGTGCCAGAGCAGGATCCTCTGAGAGAGAGGTGCTAGGCAGACCCTGAGGAGTGGGGAGCACGAGTCAGCAACTTCTGGAGGTATGCAGATGAGACTGCCCGAGGGACGGAGCTGCGAAGCGAAAGAGGCTCTGGTGTGATGACGTAGGCTGTCCCATGGAGCGGGGAAGCCCGAGTCGAATCTCTCAAGTAATGACGTAAGCAACCCTGAGGAGTGGGGTGCACACGTTGGAATCTCCGGTAGAGGCACAGAGACACTATCCAGAGAAGCGGGGAGGTG
>NW_021820309.1:0-49335 GCF_901001135.1 Rhinatrema bivittatum | reverse complement strand
AAATTCAATGTGAACAACTTCGTTGCAAACCTTTGATGTATAACCTACAGCAGATAACGGTTTTGTTTTCATATCCGGGCTGTTTCTTAAGCATGTTGTTCTCCTGATTATATGGTCCGGTCTGTAGGTTGCTTTATGTTGTTGTTTCAATAAAAATCTTTAAATTAAAAAAAAAAAAAAAAAAAAGAATACCTTTCTGCTGCCAGGCATGAAATATTCCCTGACATAATCCTGGCTGAAAATCTCCATTACCCAACGATGGTAGGAAGGAAGGTTTTGTATAACGAAGATGTAGAAGCTTGAAAAACCATGTCTGAGTCTTCAGCAAAGGTTGAACTAAAGCACTAGACTTAAACTGATCCGGGAGTTTGCCAGAGATCGCTTGTAAAGATTAACGCAAGCTCCAAGGATGCATCAAAGTATAACAAAGGCAGCTGTCACCAGACACTTCTGACCAGACCCTCCACCAGAGGTGGTCCTCCTCTCAGATCCAGCAAATTGCTCTAGTTCCTGAACGTACCCGGATCAGTCCAGACAGTGGGTTGAGCCTCCTTTCCAGCAGGTGGAGACAGACTAAACCTCGAAGGATGCCCTATATCAGGACAGAGCCTACTCTCTAACCCTTCAGTATTCATCTGTCTCCAGCAGGTGCAGCATCTCCCCTTCGGTTCTCTGCTGTAGGCTAGTCAGCCTTCTCTTATGTCTTCTTTAGGCTCAAGCAAGTACTTCTGTTAGTTATCTTTTGTAAAAAAAAAAAAAAAAAGAGAAACATTTCTGTTTCTGCCTTACTGATTTTTTGTGTGGGAGACGGCTCCATCTCCCAGCTCTTGCCGGGCTCAGGGGGGCTTACCCCTTTTGCGCTGCATAGCCTGAATCCGTGTATGCTTCCAGGTGTGGGGACCGAGGCTCTCGGGGTCTCGTTCCCCCCCTCTGGCTGCCGAGAGGGTTTTTTAAGAAAGAACCCGCTGCTGCGCTCAGTAAAAAAAAAAAAAAAAAGTTTTTAAACTCTAAATAAGTTGCAGGTACTCACCTACTTCTAACTTATTTGCAGCAGTTGACCAGCTTTTTGTAGTTTTTCTGGTCCTAGCAGGCTTTGAACCGGCAGCCAGACAGGCAGGAGGCAGCAGGTTTCCCTCCTGCTCTCTCCGGCAGTGCAGGCTGTCAATCACAGCTTTTTTTTCTACTTTTTTTTTCTCAGCCGCGGCTCTGCTATGCCCCGGCAGGCAGCCTGCCTCTCTTGTGGGCTGCCTTCATCGCGTTTTTCGTGTCAGGGCCTCTGTTCTGCTTGCCTGCCGGGTGGGGAAGGTCCCTCCTCGGCAGGACAAGCAAATTTAGACCGGGGATCCGTTTCCCCCGGCATGGCTAGGCCTTTCCCGGGTCGGCAGAGCCCAGGAATGGCCGCATCTTGGATTTTTCTTCGGGGCCAATTTCAGAGCTCCCTGGGGCTGGGGAGCTGGATTTTTTTGATTTACCCCCCGATTTGACCCCCGCGGGTCCCCAGGAGGGGGGTCCTGACCCCTTCTCGCCCCCCTCCAGTAAATCCAGGGTCCCTTTTTCTGCAGATTTCGTCCTTCTCATGCACAAATCCTATTTAGCTAGCCTGCATAAGTAGGACGAAAGCCCCCCCTCGACCCCCCCCCCGCCAAAAATCCCTCGCTCCGCGCCATTGACCTTTGGACCGGCTGCAGAGCCCCGGGGGCCAGTTCGAGTGCGGGTGGTCCCAGGGGTGCCCCCGATGACTCCCGGGCCTTCGGACCCCGCTGCCTCTCCGGATTTGGAGGATGCCCCCCCTTTAGAGGGGGATGACCCCAGAGTCCTCCGCTTGTTCTGTAAGGACGAATTAGAGCCCCTTATTCCCTTTGTGCTACAGGAGCTGGGTCTGGAGAGTCCCTCGGTGGAAGATCTCATGGAAACTTTACCTAAGGATATGAATCTGGTCCTGGGAGGGCTCCGGGGTCCGGCCTCGGCCTTTCCCTTCCATCCTATGCTTAAGCTCCTAATCCTGCGGGAATGGGAGGCCCCTGAGGGGGCGCTCCAGGTGGGGCGTGCGATGGATAAGCTCTATCCCCTCCTGCTGTGGACTCTTATGTCTCTGCGGTGGCCAAACACACCACGATTCCGGTAGAGGGTCCCACGGCTCTGAAAGATCCCCAGGATCGCAAGTTAGAGGCTCACCTAAAGCGCATCTTTGAAGTCCTGGCCCTCAGGGTCCGGGCGTCTTGCTGTAGCAGCCTCATGATGCAGGCAGGCCTCCAGTGGGTTCAACAGTTACTCTGCGCCCAGGAACTTCCACCGGCAGAGGCAGAACAGGCCGAGCGTCTGGAGGCCGTAATCGCCTACGTGTCGGACGCCCTCTACGACCTGGTTCGTGTGCAGGCGAAGGCGATGGTTTTAGCAGTGTCTGCCCGGAGGCTCCTTTGGCTGCACAATTGGTCGGCTGATCCGTCGTCCAAGACTCGGCTGGGCACGCTGCCCTTCAAAGTTAAGATGCTTTTTGGTGAGGAACTCGAGAAGCTTATGGATTCCTTGGCTGACAACAAGGTCCATAAGCTTCCAGAGGACTGTCCTAAACCTGCCCGGTCTTACGCACCCTCTCGTCCTCGCTTCAGGGGTCAGCGTCTTTTCGCCTCACGGGGGCGGGGCGGTTCCTCGAGAGGTACTTCTCGTGCTCAGTCCTGGACGCAGTCCTTTCGCGGGAGGCGGCCCTTTCGTGAGGGCCAACCTGCGCGTGCCGCCCCCAAACCTGCCGCGCAATGAAGTTCAGCTGACCCATTCCTCGGTTCCTTGCCTCGGCGGCCGTCTCTCCTTGTTCTTCGAGGAATGGGTCAAAATTACCTCGGACCAGTGGGTCCTCGACATTATCAAAGAGGGGTACGCTTTCGAGATTGTTCGGGACCTTCCGGATCTCTTTCTTTTCTCGCCGTGCGGACGGGCCAAAAGGGATGCGGTGATGCAGACTCTCTCCAAGCTTCTGGCTCTGGGGGCGGTGGTCCCAGTCCCGGAAAGGGAGATTGGCGCCGGCCAGTATTCCATTTACTTCACCGTGCCCAAAAAGGACGGGTCCTTCCGCCCCATCCTGGCCCTGAAGAGGGTCAATCGGGCCCTCAAAATCCCTCACTTCCGCATGGAAACCCTGCGTGCAGTTATTGCGGTGGTCCGTCCCGGAGAGTTCCTCGCTTCCCTCGATCTCGCCAAAGCGTACTTCCATATTCCCATCCACCGCGACTACCAGAAATATCTTCGCTTTCACATCCTCAATCAGGACTTCCAGTTTCGGGCGCTCCCCTTCGGCCTTGCGACCGCGCCCCGCACTTTCATGAAGGTCATGGTCGTAGTAGCGGCGGCTCTGCGCCGGGAGGGGATACTTGGCCACCCCTATCTGGACGATTGGCTCATCAGGGCCAAGTTGGTAGTTTCCTGCTGGCAGGCGGTGGATCGCGTCCTGGCTCTCCTCGCCTCCCTCGGGTGGATAGTGAATTTCTCCAAAAGCAACCTTCAGCCCTCCCAGGAGTTGGAATTCCTGGAGCCCACTTCGACACCTGAGTAGGCAAGGTCTTCTTACCGCGGACGCGCGCCCTCAAGCTGATCGACCAGATCCGGAACCTGATCGCGCTACCTTCCCCGACAGCCTGGGACTATCTGCAGGTTTTGGGATCCATGGCGTCCACCATCGACCTCGTTCCCTGGGCCTTTGCTCATATGCGTCCGTTACAGAAAGCTTTGCTATCCCGTTGGCAGCCAGTGTCGGAGCAGTATCACATAGTCCTCCCGTTCTTGGACTCTACTGTCAAAGATTTACAGTGGTGGCTGTCTCTTCCTCACCTTCTGCAAGGAATGCCTCTTCAAGCTCCGCAGTGGACGATAGTGACCACGGACGCCAGACCGTTGGGCTGGGGTGCGGTCTGCCTCTCTCAGTCCACCCAGGGCACCTGGTCGCTGACTCAGTCTCGCTGGCACATCAATCGACTGGAAACCCTGGCGGTACGTCTGGCTCTTCAGGAGTTCCTTCCCCTGCTTCGCGGCAAGGCGGTATGAGTCCTTTCCGACAACTCCACCACAGTGGCCTACATCAGTCGCCAAGGGGGCACTCACAGTCCCCTGGTAGTCTTGGAAGCCAGCCGTCTCCTCTCTTGGGCGGAGCGGCATCTACAGTGCCTTGCAGCCTCCCACATCGCGGGCAAGGAAAATGTTCAAGCTGACTTCCTCAGCCGTCAGGTGCTCGATCCGGGAGAGTGGGAGCTCTCGGACGCGGCCATGGCTCTGATAGTGGACAGGTGGGGTCCCCCTCACCTCGAACTCATGGCGACTCTGCGCAACGCCAAGGCCAATCGGTTCTTCAGCCGCTGGAGGGAGCACGGCTCGGAGGGCGTGGATGCTCTGGCTCTGTCTTGGCCGGCGGACACTCTCCTGTATGTGTTCCCCCCCTTGACCCCTGGTGGGGAAGGTTCTCAGGAGAATCGAGCTCCACCGAGGACCAGTGATTCTCGTCGCGCCCGAGTGGCCGCGAAGGCCGTGGTTCACGGATCTCATCAATCTAGCGGTGGACGGGCCCCTATGACTCGGTCATCTTCCTCGTCTCCTCCGGCAGGGGCCTGTATTTTTCAACCAAGCCGATCGCTTTTGTCTAGCGGCCTGGCTTTTGAACGGTGTCGTCTAAGGCGTAAGGGTTATCAGGAGGAGGTCATCTCCACCTTGCTGCGAGCCCGAAAGCAGTCGACTTCTCTGGCCTATGTATGCATTTGGAAGTTTTTGAGTCCGTGTGTGCGGAGTCTGGTGTTCCGGCACGCTCTACCTCGATCCCTTTGGTTCTTTCTTTTCTTCAGAAGGGTCTCTCTAAGGGCCTCTCCTTCAGTTCTCTACTCTTTCAAGTCTCTGCGCTCGGCTCTCTCCTGGGTCGGGTGAACGGTTATACCTTAGCAGCTCACCCGGACGTGATTCGCTTCCTGAGGGGCGTTAGACATCTACGCCCTCCCTCTCGTGCCACGTGGAGTCTCAACTTAGTCCTTCGGGCTCTCTGTGCGGCTCCTTTTGAACCTCTTCGCCACGCTACGCTCAAGGACCTTACACTCGAAACGGTCTTTTTGGTCTCTCTTTCCTCTGCTCGCAGGATTTCCGAGCTCCAGGCGCTGTCCTGCCGGGAGCCCTTTTTGCGTTTTTCTGATTCTGGGGTCTCTCTCAAGACGGTCCCTTCTTTCTTGCCTAAGGTTGTTTCCGCCTTCCATGTCAACCAGTCGGTGGAACTTCCCGCGTTTTCTCCGGAGGAGATCGCGGGTACTGCGGGAGGCGACCTTCGTCGGCTCGACATCAAACGGGTCTTGCTTCGCTATCTCCAGGTTACCAACGACTTTCGTGTGTCACACCATCTCTTCGTTCTTTGGAGTGGTCCCAACCGAGGTAAGCAGGCTTCTAAGACCATGATTGCGCGGTGGTTAAAGGAAGCCATTTCTTCGGCATACCTTTGCCAAGGTTGTCCACTCCCGGAGGGTCTGAAGGCCCATTCTCTACGCTCTTAGGCTACCTCGTGGGCGGAGAGTCAATCTGTCTCCCCGCAGGAGATTTGCAGGGCCGCCACTTGGGCGTCTCTGCACACCTTTGCTCGGCACTACCGCCTGAATGTTCACACTCCGGTTTTCGGTTCTTTTGGGCGACAAGTGCTTCGAGCGGGACTGTCTCGGTCCCACCCAGTTTAGGGAAGCTTGGGTACCTCCCACTGTCTGGACTGATCCGGGTACGTTTAGGAAAGGAAAATTAGTTCTTACCTGTTAATTTTCGTTCCTGTAGTACCACGGATCAGTCCAGACGCCCTTCCCTGTCTGTTTTTTCTGTCCTCTCGAAGCTTGTTTTCTTGCAGGTTCGCAGATTTTCATTCTTCAGATTTGTGCAAGATTACTGAGCAACTACACCGGAAGCCTTGGTCGTTCTTTTATACCAAGTTTATGCAAGAGCTTATAGGCATACCATGTTTCTGCATTGTTCTATTGTTGCTCCATTGAGCTTTATGGTTACTTGCTTAATCCTATCCTTGGGTTTGTTGTTTTCTGCTTTGACATACGTTATACTGAAGGGTTAGAGATAGGCTCTGTCCTGATATAGGGCATCCTTCGAGTTTTAGTCTGTCTCCACCTGCTGGTGGAGTTCAGGCTGTGACATACGTTATACTGAAGGGTTAGAGATAGGCTCTGTCCTGATATAGGGCATCCTTCGAGTTTTAGTCTGTCTCCACCTGCTGGTGGAGTTCAGACTAGGCAAGAAAAAGGGGGAGTGACTGGACCACCAGTATCACCCCATGCAGCCAGGCTGAAGGTCACCGGGAAAGCGGGTCCCAGGCTGAATACTCAAGGGGACATGTCCCCCCTGGAGCCCAGTAAGAGCTAGGAGACAGCAAGTCTCATTATGTAAACTTTGTCCTGTTTTATTTTATTTTTAAATGGAAGTTAACAATACTTGCTTGATCCTGTATCAACCCTGAGGGAAGAGGAGAAGAGAAATCCCAAAGGAGAAGAAAAGGAGACAAACCTAGAGAACCGCAGGTTCAACTGTCTGAATCTGCTGGAGACAGAGAAATACTGAAGGGCTGCAGGGTAGGCTCTGTCCTGATATAGGATACCCTTTCAGTTTTTCTCTATCTCCACCTGCTGGAAAGGAGGCTCAACCCACTGTCTGGACTGATCCGTGGTACTACAGGAACGAAAATTAACAGGTAAGAACTAATTTTCCTTTCATACCAGAAAGCTGCAGAAAGGAGGTGATGCAGTTGCTTTACACCCCTGTTCCCTCTGAGGTTTGTTAATGCTAAGAAAACCTTGACCATTGTCGCTATGAATAATATATAACCTTTATTTTCTTCTCCAGGGATCAAAGAGTCCAAGAGAAGACACGAGGAGACGCATCCTGAGGAACCCACTAAACATCTGGAAGTGACAAAACCTGTACTAGAGAAAGATGAAGCAGATACCTGTCCATGTTGTGAGTGGGAGGAAAAACTGCTGGAATCCGTGCAAGCCAGAGGAAAGGCTGAGAAACCGGACAGGAGAATCCACTGAGAATGTGACGTCCTGTGAGCAAAACACACAGCACTTGAGAGAAAAGACTGGGATGAGACCCTTTTCAGGCAGTGAATGTGCAAATAAAGTAATATTAAAAGTTCATCCAAAAATTCATACAGAAGAGAAATCATTTCCATGTAGTGAATGTAATAAAATTTTCATTTATCCATCACAAATCAAAATGCACCAGAAAATGCACTCGAGAGAAAAGCAATTTACATGTACCGACCATGATCAAAGCTTCAACTGGCAATCAAATATGAAAGGGCATCAAAAGATGCACACAGCAGACAAACCATTCACTTGCACTAAGAGTGCTAAAATTTTCAGTAGGAATTCAGAACTGAAAATGCACCAAAGGATCCACATGGGAGACAAACTATTTGCATATACAGAGTGTGATAAAATCTTTGGGTTAAAATCTCACCTGGAAACGCAGCAAAGGTTCCAGAAAGATGAGAAATCGTATACATCCACTGAGTGTGATAAAAGCTTCATTTGGAAATCTGAACTAAAAAGGAATGAAAATATTCACGCAGGAGAGAAATTATTTGCATGCACTGAGTGTGATAAAAGCCACAGTTGTAAACCAAAACTGGAAATGCACGAACGGACCCACTCAGGAGAGAAACCATTTACATGCACTGAGTGTGATAAAAGCTACAGTTGGAAATCCTGTCTAAATGTGCATGAAAGGATCCACACTGGAGAGAAACCATTTCCATGCACTAAATGTCATAAAAGATTCAGTTGTAAGTCAATCCTGAAAAATCATGAAAAGATCCATACAGAACAGAAACAAGTTACATGCACTGATAAAAGCTTCAGTTCGAAACCTGAGATGAAAAGAAATAAAAGGATCCAGAGAGCAACCATACCATTTACATGCATTGAGTGTGATAAAAGTTTCAATTATAAATCAAAACTGATAATTCATGAAAGAATGCACTCAGGAGAGAAACCATTTACATGCACAGAGTGTGATAAAAGCTTCAGTTCTAAATCAAAACTGAAAAATCATGGAAGGTTTCACACAGGAGAGAAACTATTTATATGCACTGAGTGTGAGAGAAGCTTCATTTGGCATTACGAACTGAAAAAACATGAAAGAATCCACTCAGGAGAGAAACCTTTTACGTGCACAGAGTGTGATAAAAGCTTCAATTCTAAATCAAAACTGAAAAGTCATGAAAGGAGGATTCACACAGGAGAGAAACCATTTACATGCATTAAGTGTGATAAAAGCTTCATTGGGAAATCTGAACTGAAAAAGCATGAAAGAATCCACTCCGAAGAGAAACCATTTACATGCACTGAGTGTGATAAAAGCTTCAGTTGGAAATCAAAACTGAAAAATCATGAAAGGATTCATGCAGGTGAAAAACCATTTACATGCACTGAGTGTTATAAAAGCTTCATTTGGAAATCCCAACTTAAGAGGCATGAAAGGATCCACTCAGGAGAGAAGCCATTTACATGCACTGAGTGTGATAAACGCTTCAGTCAGAAATCAGTACTGAAATGTCATGAAAGGATCCACACTGAAGACAAATCATTTCCATGTACTGAGTGTAATAAAAGCTTCAGTTCTAAATCAAGACTGAAAAAGCATGAAAGGATCCACAAAGGAGAGAAACAATTTACATGCATTGAATGTGATAAAAGCTTCATTTGGAAATCTGAACTGAAAAGGCACGAAAGAATCCACTCCGGACAGAAACCATTTACTTGCACTGAGTGTAATAAAAACTACAGTTGTAAATCCCAACTAAAAGTGCATGAAAGGATCCACACTGGAGATAAACCATTTACATGCATTGCGTGTGATTAAAGCTTCAATTGTAAATCAAAACTGAAAAATCATGAAAGAATCCACACAGAAGAGAATCAGATGGAATAAATGGACTAAGTATCTCTCACATGGTTACTCTGTTAAATAATACTTGAATTAAATCTCAGGTAGGTGACTGCTATTATTAACGTGTGATAGAAGCAGAAAGAACATTTTATACCGACTGCACATCTCCCACCCTTAGTCTAAGCACTAGGGCAAATGATGGTGGTAGGAATGGTGCTGAATCTTCAGGTGAAGATAAAATCCCTGGTGTAGCTGTAGGTCATGGTGATGCTATTCCTGCAGCAGCCGATACACCAAAGAAGCTAATGAATATTCTTATCTACTAGCAAGTGGACCCCTGAAACACCATTTTTTACATCTAAGGTTGCAAAAGGCAATGAATAAAAATCTTTTATCTTTATTTGGCCAGATCATAACACAGACATACTTAAGGGACAGCATCTTTAAACAATTGAAGGATGAAGCTGAAAAAGAAGGAAAAGCACAGAGGAACCCCAAAGGAGAAAAGAGCACAGCAGTAAAGGTACCAGAGACCAGTTCAAGACAGATCAGGAAGACGAGGAAAAAGGAGAAAACACGAGGCACACAAACAAATAAGAACCCACTGTAGCAAGGGTGCCCAAGCAGCTGGAGAGGGTGGGTAAGGCAGCTGTTGGGTTGAGTTGTCAGGATAATTAAAGAATACCAAGTAAAGGTACCAAAGACCAGTGCAACACAAGCTAGGAAGGAGAGCGAGAAGGAGAAGAATGAAACACCCAAACAAGTAAGGATCATAGGAGATGGGGTTCCAGAGTAGACAGAGGAGAAGGGGAGGTAACTGGTGGGATGTCCCTTGGGGGTATAAGAGTCATTGTGGGGGGAGATGGATGGAGTGGGACAGGCCAGGAAGCAAGGTGAAGAAGAAGGAAACAGGAGACTGAAGAATTGACAGTCATGCTCTTGTTCTGTCTGGAGAGGGATAGGTATGCTGGTGTCTTGGAGAGGAAAAGAGTACAGAAAACATATGTAACACCCAAAGTTCGAAGCAAGATAAGTGACATGAATATGCCAAGTTTGCTTACCGTAAATGGGTGTTTTCTGTAGATAGCAGGATGAATTAGACATGATGTGTGGGTGATGTCATCAGGCATCACTGGATGGAACCATCTCTCCAAGCTAGTAGAGCTTTGAGTTCTACTGAGCATGTGCGAGAGTTCCTGTGTGCTCGTTGCCTCTAGAATCTCCTCAGTCTGTATCCAGGCTAATAGAATAGAAATGTCTGCTGTCCAGGGAGAAGGGCGGGTATCTCCTGTCTAATTCATCCTGCTATCTACAGAAAACATCGTTCCCTGTACGTACTAGGATCAGTCCAGACTGCTAGGTTATGCCTCCCTTCCAGCAGTATGCTGGTGTCTTGGAGAGGAAAAGAGTACAGAAAACATATGTAACACCCAAAGTTCGAAGCAAGATAAGTGACATGAATATGCCAAGTTTGCTTACCGTAAATGGGTGTTTTCTGTAGATAGCAGGATGAATTAGACATGATGTGTGGGTGATGTCATCAGGCATCACTGGATGGAACCATCTCTCCAAGCTAGTAGAGCTTTGAGTTCTACTGAGCATGTGCGAGAGTTCCTGTGTGCTCGTTGCCTCTAGAATCTCCTCAGTCTGTATCCAGGCTAATAGAATAGAAATGTCTGCTGTCCAGGGAGAAGGGCGGGTATCTCCTGTCTAATTCATCCTGCTATCTACAGAAAACATCGTTCCCTGTACGTACTAGGATCAGTCCAGACTGCTAGGTTATGCCTCCCTTCCAGCAGATGGAGTCAGAGAGAAACTGAAAAGGCACCTCCTATATACCCTGGTGCGCCCCCTGCGATCCCTCAGTATATCTCTGACTCCAGCAGATGAGAGAGTATAACCTGCGGTCCTTATCTCCTCTAAATTGGGAGGGGTTCCTCAGTCAGGTTTGATTTCAATTTTGTGGGGAACCCTAGGACTAGATCAATTTATAAAAAAAAGACTCAAACAAGAGCCTTAGCAGGCCAGGCAGGGCATTGCCCTAGAGCCTTTCCCAGAGTGTCTTTGCTCCCTTACCCAGTGAGAGAAGGGGGAGGATTAATCGGTGGGCTGGTCACTCTCCCCCTCCGCCTCCAGAGACGCACAATTCCTCAGAGAAGATGTGGCAGAGGGGTATTGTTCATTGGCAACCCTCTTCAGGCTCTCAGGTTTTCTAATAAAGTTTATTAAAAAAACAAAAAAAAGGCAGCGATTGAAAAAAAAAAAAAAAAAAAATAGAAAAACGAGGTACGTGGCTTTCCTTTGTGTTGTCCCCTGCCTGCTTCCTCACTTGGGTCTCCGGAAGGGGTGGCCTGCCACCCAGTCCCGATTCGCGCCGTTCGCTCTCCGGTTTCCCGCCGTTTTCGCGTCGCTTCAGGATGCCAAGGGGGACTGCCTGTACCTAGTGTGGGGAGGCGGGGCTTCGGCTCTCGCGCGAAGGCCTCTGTTCCCGGGGACGAGGGGCCTTCGTGGGGAGCGGCCCCGAGGGAAAAACCTCTGCTGCCGCGGCAGACAGTCTCGGGCAGGCAGCGGCATGGCTCGCTCCCGATATCGGGGGCGGCGGCCATCTTGCCCTCTTCTGTGCAGGCGGCGGCCATGTTAGAGCAGGAGGGGAGTGAAGCGGATTCAATAGGGGACCTTAACCCCCACCAACCCCGCGATTTACAAGGGGAGCTTAATTTACGGCCTTTGGGCGCAAAGGGAGGTCCTTTGAAGAGGACACATCCCTTTTCATCTCAGTTTGTACTATTGCTGCATAAGGCTTACATGGAAGCTGAGGCTGAATGGGAGCAGGGGGTCCCTATCCCCGATAAACGTGGTAAGCCTTCTTCAGGTCAGGTTGGCCTAGAATTGGGGGGTTCTGGTCCGGTTCCAGCTCCCAGGCCTTCCCCCAGCGCAGCTGCGGATCCGTTATCCCTGGGTTCACACTCTCCGGATGCAGGGATTGACGTGGCGGCTGCGGATTCAGTAGAAGGGGATGACCCCCAGGTGCTTCGGTTATTCCGCGAGGAGGAGCTGGATCCTTTAATCGCGCATGTCCTTCAGGAGCTGGGGATTCCGGTGCCACAGGCAGACTCCGATTCCGTGCCAGGGGACTTAGAGTTGTCCGGGCTCCGCGCGCCGGCATATACATTTCCCTTTCATCATAAGCTGTTTCAGATTGTATCCCGGGAATGGGATACTCCGGAGGCTACTTTGAGAGTCAGCCGGGCTATGGATAAACTTTACCCGCTCCTTCTTGATTCCTTGGAGCTCCTTAAGGTGCCTAACGTGGCTTCAGCGGTCACAGCCATTGCTAAGCATCCCACCATCCCAGTGACAGGGGGCACGGCTCTTAAGGCCCTTCAGGATCGGAAATTGGAAGTCTTGCTTAAGCGGATTTTTGAGGTTTCAGCGTTGGGAGTGCAGAGGGCTACCCTCCGCTGGGTGCAACAGCTAATTAACGGCTCAGGATTTGCCTCCGGAGGAAGCTGAACAAGCGAACCGTATGGAGTCGGCGGTGGCTTATGCTGCAGATGCCTTGTATAACCTCTTACGCACCTCGGCCCGTTCCATGGCTTCGGCAGTTTCAGCACGACGGCTACTATGGCTGCGTCATTGGGCGGCAGATGCCTCTTCCAAGGCGCCGCTAGGTTCTTTTCCGTTTCGAGGTCAACGTTTGTTTGGGGACGAGTTGGAGCAACTTATTCGCTCGCTCGGGGAGAACAAGGTGTTCAAGTTACCAGAGGACAAGCCCAAATCCTTTCGTGCTACGGGCGTCTTCCGTGGCCGTTTTCGAAATCAACGCCGGTTTCGCTCCGGGAGGGGTTCGTCCTCATATACCCCGAGACAAACACCCGCATGATTGCAAGCGTGGACACCTTCCTTTCGCGGCAGACGGCCATCGCGCCCTGGCGCGTCCCACAGCTTTGCCAACAATAAGATGACACAATGAGGGGACGCTGGCCCATCCCTCCGTGCCGGAAGTCAGGGGACGACTCTTCCACTTTCAGGAGGAATGGGCCAGGATTACTTCCGACCAGTGGGTTCTCGACATTACAAACCACGGCTACGCTTTGGATTTTGCACGACCCTTGCGCGATCTGATCCTCTTTTCTCCCAGCGGGTCTCCGGCAAAGCAGCAGGTGATTTCGCAGGCACCAGTGCGGCTGCAGGCCCTGGGGGCTATAGTCCTGGTGCCAATAGCTGAACAATGGACAGGTCGCTACTTGGTTTACTTCATCGTTTCCAAGAAGGAGGGCACTTTTCATCCAATACTGGATTTAAAGCAAGTCAACAGAGCATTACAGGTACCGCGCTTCAGGATGAAGACCTTACTTTCATTCATTGCGGCAGTCCACAAAGGCGAATTTTTGGCCTCCTTGGATCTAACAGAGGCTTACCTACACATAGGGATCCAGGAATTTCATCAGCGGTTTCTTCGGTTCATGATCCTGGGATCCCATTACCAATTCTGTGCCCTGCCATTCGGTCTAGCGACGGCCCCGAGAGTCTTCACCTAGATAATGGTAGTGGTAGCAGCGAGCCTTCGGAGACTGGCTCGTTCGGGCGAAATCACGGATACTCTGCGAGGAGGCGGTACGGGGGGTCCTATGCCGTCTGAGTTCCCTCAGCTGGGTGGTAAATAGGTCCAAGAGCAAGCTGACGCCATCCCAGAGTTTAGAGTTTCTGGGAGCCCTCTTCAACACCAAATTGGGCAGGGTTTTCCTGCCGCAGGCGAGGATGGAGCATCTGATGGCACAGGTTCGTCGGCTATTAGCTCTTCCCTTGCCGGTGGCGTGGGATTACTTGCAAGTTCTTGGGTATATGACGTCCACTCTGGAGTTAGTTCCTTGGGCTTTTGCGCATATGCGACCTTTGCAGAGAGCACTCCTTTCTCGGTGGGACCCCCAAGTCCGAGGAGTTCGGGTTGCCTTTACCGCTTCTAGACCCGGCCAGGTCCAGTCTGCATTGGTGGTTGGTGCCGGCGCACTTGCAACAGGGGGTGGATTTGGAGCCCCCTCAGTGGATCATCGTCACGACGGATGCCAACCTGACAGGTTGGGGGGCAGACTGCCAGTCTCGGTCTGCCCAGGGGCTTTGGACGCCCCTGCAGACAAGGTGGTCCATCAATCGTCTGGAAACCAGGGCGGTTCGCCTGGCGTTAAAGCGTTTTCTCCCACTGAAACAGCATCAAGCAGTTCGGATTTTGTCCGACAATGTGACTATGGTGGCTTATATAAATCGCCAAGGGGGTACCAGGAGTCAGCTTGTGGCTACCGAAGCAAGCAGGTTGATGGATTGGGCGGAGAAACACCTACTTCGCATAGCGGCGACACACATAGCCGGAGTCGACAACATTCAAGCGGATTATCTCAGCCATCAGCGGCTAGATCCGGGGGAATGGGAACTGTCACAGGAGGCACTAAAGCTCATCATTCAAAGATGGGGGACTCCTCGTTTGGACCTCATGGTGACTTATTCGAATGCGAAGGCAGCGCGTTTCTTCAGTCGCAGACTAGAACACGAGTCCGAAGGGGTGGACGCGTTGGTTCTTCCATGGCCCACTCATGTTCTTCTTTACGTGTTTCCCCCGTAGCCGCTGATCGGGAAGGTACTGCGTCGAATCGAGTCTCATAGCGGACCAGTCATCCTCGTGGCTCCGGAGTGGCCACGGAGACCATGGTTCGCCGACCTACTCAACCTAGCAGTGGAAGGCCCCTTGCGTCTCGGTCACCTGCCTCGCCTTCTGAGGCAGGGCCCAGTGTTTTTCGACCAGGCTGATCGCTTTTGTCTAGCGGCTTGGCTTATGAGAGGCGGCAATTGAGAAAAAAGGGATATTCAGAGTCGGTGATCACTACTCTTCTTCACGCTTGAAAACCCTCCACTTCGGTTACCTATGTGCGAGTATGGACAGTATTCGATGCTTGGTGTTGTGGGTTGCGTATGTCTCCACGGCAGGCTAAGGTGGCTCATATTTTGACCTTCTTGCAGGAGGGTCTGAAGATAGGGTTATCCTATAATTCCCTCCGAGTGCAGATAGCAGCCTTAGGCTGTTATCGCGGCAAGATTGATGGGGTATCCATAGCCATGCATCCTAACGTAGCCCGATTTTTGAAGGGAGTCAAACATTTGCGTCCACCGGTGCGAGCTATCTGTCCCTCTTGGAGTCTGAATTTGGTCCTTCGTGGTCTCTGTACTTCTCCTTTTGAGCCGCTACGGAGAGCTTCGCTCAAGGATTTAACTCTTAAAACAGTTTTTCTTGTGGCTATTTGTTCAGCTAGGCGAATCTCAGAGCTTCAAGCGTTGTCCTGTAGGGAACCTTTTCTCCGTATCTCTGATTCGGGGGTCTCGCTTCGCATCGTTCCCTCCTTCTTACCGAAGGTAGTTTCGGCTTTTCATGTCAATCAGACGGTGGAATTGCCAGCCTTCTCCGTGAACGACACTACCACTCCTCGGGGCAAGGAGCTATGGCGGTTGGATGTCCGAAGGGCGCTCTTACAGTACTTGGAAATTACAAATCCTTTTCGGTTATCCGATCATCTTTTTGTTTTGTGGAGTGGTCCTAAGAAGGGGACTAAGGCTTCGAAGACTACTATAGCTCGATGGTTAAAGGATGCGATTGCTTCGACGTACATTTGTCAGGGACGCGCTGTTCCGGAGGGACTTAAGGCACACGCTCTTCGATCACAAGCGGCTTCTTGGGCGGAGAGTAGTTTTGTCTCACCTCAAGAAATTTGCCGGGCGGCTACTTGGAAATCTGTACACACGTTTGACAGACACTACCGATTGGATGTTAGAGATCCGGCGGTGGAGACGTTTGGCAGCAGTGTGCTTCGAGCGGGACTCTACAGGTCCCACCCCATTTAGGGCAGCTTGGGTACTTCCCAGCAGTCTGGGCTGATCCGGGTACGTACAGGGAAAGGAAAATTAGTTCTTACCTGATAATTTTCATTCCTGTAGTATCAAGGATCAGTCCAGACACCCGCCCATAGCAAGATGAGTCCCGCACGTATTCTGGTATTTCTGTTTCCTTTTTATTCCAGTTTTCGAGAGCACTTGGATGTGTGAATTATAGTTATGTACGATGGCATTTTTTCGCCTGGTTTCCTCGTTTTCCAGAAGTTCAGGTTTGAATTGATCTAGGTCACGGGTTGTTACTGTAAATTTTTATCATTCTGCTTTGCTATCGATTATACTGAGGGATCGCAGGTGGCGCACCAGGGTATATAGGAGGTGCCTTTTCAGTTTTTCTCTGACTCCATCTGCCGGAAGGGAGGCATAACCCAGCAGTCTGGACTGATCCTTGGTACTACAGGAACGAAAATTATCAGGTAAGAACTAATTTTCCTTTTCCTGTAAAGATACATGCTCTTTTCCGTCAATAAGTTGGGCTGAATTAGACATGATCTGTGGAGAGTCCAAAGCTGAGGGTTGCTGCAGACCGGTTATGTCAAGCAACCCAGACTCCAGCATAGATAGCAGACTATTTGAAAAAACAAAATGGTGCAGTACTGCTTTCTTCCCTGTGCTATCTGCAGAGGCCAGGAAGTCTAGACAGTAATGTGAGGTGAAGGTGAGCACCAACAACCAGACGTCCTCGACTGGACCGGCTCTGAGGAGAAGCTGCCCGTACCTGGTGAGCTGTACCCAGATTGGCTAGATCAAGTCCAGCAGCAGAATAGTAATGCTGAAAGCAATTTCTAATCCAATTTGAAAGAGTTCTTTTTGTTACGCTCACTGCGTAACAGAAATTAAAACTGTTGTAGGCATTTGAAGCGCCTCGAGATGTATTTTGTAATAACAAAGATGCTGGAATTCCATAAGCAGTTTTTGGTTTTGTAGTGTGTGTGTGTGTGTGTATTTTTAAACTAATCATAATAAAGAATGATATAAGCACTTTTAACAAAATGCACCCTGCTTTGTTTTTTGGTAAAATATGTAAGTAGAAGAGAAATCAGACTTTTTGTTGACAAAACAATGCATGCTGACAGATGAAAAATAGACTGATATTCTCTGGGCATTTCTTTATAAAGAATGTGTATGTTATGTGACAAGCAAGAAACGCAACAATTTCATTCTCAGATTCTTGTAACAAAATATTATAATTTGACTCTCTGGCTTACACACTTCAGTTTGTTGCAAAACTTGTGAATAGAAAGTGAATCACAGCTTCCAATTCTCTTTTTCCAAGGACAGAAGTCCTTTCATCTCGTTTTTTCGGAAATGAAATGTATTTGAAATAACAGAACTACCAGGTGATCTGTTTTGTAATCTGTGTAGTTTAGAAATGAACTGTAAGAAAGTGTAATATAAACACATTGGTAATAAAGATGCTACAGTTTCAACTACACGATGCGTCCTATCGGTCTATGTAGGAGCTGCGGTGCCAGGGGAGAATGGGGGGGCACATCTTCGCCATCAGGATTTGTCTTCATTTGAATAAGATACGCGCCTGGTGAGATTTTATCCACAATTACAAAAAGGTCCTTTCCAGCTAGGCAAGAATTTGCTTTCTTGGGCTTTGTTTTTACTGTTAATTGTAGTACAAGACCTTGTCTCCAATTGTATGTGCTTTAGAGGTAGCTTTTACATCGTAATAGGCTTTTCTACCTCTGACATTCATCTCCAGATTTTTTTCGGCAAAGGCAAAAGTGTTTTGCAAATGTTCCCACAGATGGGTAACATATTTATGTGCAGGTGTAGCACTGGCCAAATTAGCATCCTGCGTCCTGGAAAGCAAATGCATAGGTAAGGTCATTTCTCTTCCTGGCATCATCTCAAATGGGGAGAAGCCCGTGGTACGGTGTGGTGTGGCTCAGATAGCCATTAACACTAGGGATAATTTGATATCCCAGTCCTTGCTTGATGTGGACACAAACTTCTTTAGAATACTGATTATGGTTTTCTGTGTTCTCTCTAACTTGTCCTGACGGCTGGGGGTGATATGATATGTGGAGCTTACGTTTCACACCCAACAGTTTCCACGTATGCTTAATTACCTGTCCAGTAAAATGTGGGCCTTGGTCTGAGTCTACTTTCATAGGCAGACCCCAATGTCTGAACACATGATTCAAGAGTAGGGTGGCTGCGGTCTCAGCAGTGTTGTCAGGGACAGGTATGCACGCTACCCACTTAGTAAACAGGCAGGTCACCGTGAGCATGTATTTGTTACCTCTGGATGATCTGACAACAGGCCCGACCCAATCTGTTTGAATATCAGACCAGGGCATGGTGATACTTCAGGTCCGTAAGGGCACTCTGTGTGCAGGTGAAGTGGGCTGGAACCTGCAGCAGGTGAGACAACCTCTTGTGTATGATTTCACATCCTGGTACATGTGCGGCCAACAGGTTACTTGTTTCAGGACATCATACGTGATCTGATCACCTCGGTGTCCAGTGCATGGCTCATCATGGTCATGCTGTAACATGATTCCCACTATGGGACTGTGGGACTACCAACTGTGTGATTTCCTTCTTACTGGTCCTTATCAGTAAATCTTTTACTATCTGAAACTGGAAGCACAGAGGAGTCGTAACTCCTCATCTGTCTGACAATCTGCTTTGGTAAGGGGATTCGCCTCTGGAGCCTGAATGAAGGCATAGAACTTTTCCAGAGTATTCACTAGGTCTAAGGTGGGCATTTTGCTACTCCATTGGAGTGTGGGGATAGCGGCCTTTTAGCTCGATGCCTGGTCAATGCCTTCACTTCTGCTGCAGGAGATTCCTTCATTTACCAGAGCCTATCTGATGGGGCACCCTCCTTGACAAGCTGGTCTGCAAGGTCATTGCCTGCCTTGTCGGTACCCGTGACTTTAGAATGACCTTTTACCTTTTTACAGTAGACTGTCATTTCTTTTTCTTGCACTGACTGAGATAAAGCTAGAATCAGTTCTCGGTGTTTGACGGGTTTCTTTTTAGAATTGAGCATTTGATTCGCTTTCCAGTTAGGCAGATGTGTTATGAAATTATGTCTGACACAGCCATAATCTGTGCAGATTACAATGGTCTGTAAACCTTGCAGTACAGCAGTTTGCACAGCCAGCAATGCCGCAATCAGCTCTGTATACTGATTTGATTTGGACCCCCGAGCGTAACTGAGGGGATCACAGGGCTGATTCTCCTCCCATGCTATTCCTACTCTGGATACTAATTTGTGGACACCATCCCTGCAGAAAGCCCAGCCGTCAACATCTGCTTTAGGAAAACAGTTGCACATTTCTTCGTCATGGGCGTAATGACGGCGGGTTTCAGTTTTCTTGGTCTCAGGTTCTGAGATCAACTCCGGTTCTTCAGCAGTGCAATCGTACAATTCGACTAAATTTTGAGCCATAATGCTTTTATGTCCTTGGGCATATCGCACTTCAAAAGGCCAACCTTGAAGAGTGAGTGTCCAGGAAGCGATTTTGTTGCTGGAGACCTGACCGGCTCTGATTCGGTCACTGGCTAAAAAAACTATGGACTGATGGCAAGTCTCTGCTATTAGTTTCTCCCCTTGCACACAGCTTCTGAAGCGTTGAAGGGCCCATAGTGTGGTTAGCAGGGATTTCTCTGTTTCCACCTCTGTCAGGGCTTTCCTGGCATATGCAATGAGCCGCCGGCCAGCATCATGTTTCTGGTACAAGACAGCATTCATGCCCTGGGGAGTGAAGGCCAATTCTAGGAAGAAGCTCCGCCCACTTTCTGGATAAATGGAGACAGAGAGCCTTACCCAGGATTCCCTTCATCTCATCCATGGCGGCTTGCTGCTCACATCCCCACTGCCAGGGTCCAGAGGTGTGAAATATCCGCATACTGATCGATGAACTGTCATGAATAACTGCATATTCCCAGGACAGAATGTAACTCTTTCAGCGTGGTGAGTGTTTTCATTTTTTGTAAGGCTTCCTTTTGTGGACGTAGTCCCTCCATGGAGACTTCATGTCCTGAGTAATTAAGTGACTTCCTACACCACTGACCTTTTGAGAGAGACAGTCTTGCTCCCGTCACCTGCAGCTGGGCCAAGACAATGAACGGTCTCCTGCAGGTGCTCCTGGAAGTTGATATTCTTAATCAGGATGTCATCCGTGTACACTAAGGTGCCCCTGGCATCCGCATCGGGTAATGCCTTGTCTAGGAAAATGTTGAAATCTGGTGAATTCAGACACCCAAAGGGAGTGCGGCTCCAGGTGCATTGTTTCTTCCCAACAGAAAAAGTCAATTTATCCTGATCTTTAGGTTCTACAGGGACGTCCAGAACCCTGAGGCTAAATCAAGGCTGGTGAAATATTTGGCTCCCTGAATTCTGGTTAAATTCTGATCCGGGTGGGCCATGGGCCACCTGGGCAGGGGCACAATTTAGTTCATTTTCCTGTAGTCTACAGCTAATCTCCACGTGCCATTCTTTTTCAAGATGGGCCATCTGGGACTGTTAAAGGTACTGTTACATTGTCTGATAATTCCTCTTTCCTCTGGGGTGTTTTAAGATTTCTTGCACTGACTCGTAGGAAGCTGACGGTATTTTGTTCTGGCATATGAAAACCGGCTTCCTTTTGGGGGGTCTGTCGGCACTTGAATAACACATAAGTCAGTCAGGCCATAGTCATAGGCATTGATGGCAAATATATCTTTATTTATATAGCAATTCCTTTAACTGATCTCTCTCTGCTGAGCTCCTACAAGCTTCTACGTCCATGAGCTGCTTGTTTCCTCGAACCCGGGGAAGGGTTCGTTCTGAGCTATCTCCGAGATGGGGCGAATCTGAACTGAGCTAACTGTTTGGACTCCTTCAGCCTGGACTTTGCCTGTCTCACTTTCGTCAAGTTCCCTTGACAGTAGGAGGCAGTCGTTGTCCAGTTGAACCTCAGAAGCTTGATCACCATACAGCCAAATAAACTGTAAGTTGATAAGGCCTTTAGGCAGCGTTTTGCACCACTCGGGGGGGATCTTCTCCAGAGTATACCTCGGTGTTCTTAGGTAATTTACCTCTGATCGGCAGGTTTAGCTCTAATTCAGGGAAGGATTCACCAATTAGGGAACCTCAGTGCAATTCGGCTTGTGCTGGTATTTATCACTAACAGACACAGTACTGTGTCCGACACCTCCATACAAGGTGTGGCTCCCATAGACAACCCAGATTCTAAAAATCTGATGTTTGGTAAGAAGAAAGCCAATTTATCTAACAAATATAATGCCCGCTCCACTCCTCAGAGGCTTTTGTCCGCAGCACGCCTCTCTCTAGTGTGCTATCAATTTTGCCAAGAACTGAGTAGAGATCCAGGGAGGGGGAAACAATGAGGTGGCCACAGTGGCCTGCTCCAGAATGCTGTTGCTGCTGGGAGTGGGAGAAAGACCTCAGAGCCTGCAAAAACAATGCATACCTGACCGAGGTGTGCCACAATGAGAGCCTGTGTCAGCATGTGTGTGTTCCAGTGAGAACGTGTGTGTGTGTCAGAGTGAATGTGAGTGCACGTGTGCTTCAGAGCATTTGTATGTGTGTGTCAGTGAAAACGTGAGAGAGCATATGAAAGCAAGTGAGTGAGAGCATGTGTGTGTGTGAGAGAGCTTATGTGAGAGTGTAACCCCACTCTGGTTTGTACGTCCGGCACGGGTAGGGCCATACAGTTATTTATAATCTCTTTGGGACAGGAACCCTGACTAGCTCTTCTATGTCCCCTCATTCGCATGGTGTGGATTCTTTCAACTGGGGGCAGAAAGGGGTCCTCTCGGGTCCCAGTGCAGGGTGACTGACTTCCTCTCCTGAATTCCCTGGGTGAGGTGAATTCCTATACTCTGTGTGCCCAAGGAAGACGCAGGGACCACTGGGTTAGTGTCCAAAAATACTGCTTTACTGTAACAACTCTGGCTTGATGGCACAATAAATAAACTTGGCAGCCCCACAGACTTTCTGGCTCTTTGATACAATTCTCTGTCCTCTGTCCGTGCAAGGATCTTTAGAGCAGGCCGGGAATCCAGCCACCCTCCTGGCTTAGGGTGAGGGGTGATCCCCTTTTGGTTAGGGTCCATTTTGTGGACAAGAAAACCCTTCCCAGATGCTGAAAACGGTCTCTGCACAGAGAGTGGTTTTCTCTGTCTCTCCCCAGGGGTGGTGAAGACCCCGACTGCGAGTCCTCCGATTACAGGTGAGTTCTTGCTCAGAGTTAGATGTCCTTTGTCTGGATAGGGATCCCTGATGGGAGGGACCCTGGATGGAGCTGCAGGTCTCACAAGCCCACGGAATGGGAAGGCAAAGGAGCAGAAAAAGCACTTCCTCTCAGGGCTTGGAAATTAACTCCTTCTGTTCCCAAAAGCAAATAACATCAGTTATCTTATTTGATTTATTTATTTTTGTCTTTATTTTATTTATTTATTTTGGGTACCGTCGTTCTATTAGGTAATCACAATGGTTCACAGAATTCACATGCAAAGATTAAAATAAATTGAAATAAAACCAAATACGTATATAAAATCAAAGACAGTTATTCTAATTCAATCTTTACTCAAAATATACTGTTAAACAGGCCATTCTCATTTTATCTAATCAGTTTCAAACGCCATTATAAATAGCCAAGTTTTTATTCCTTTTTTTTTTTTTTTTTTTTAATTTTTTGATCTTTTTGAATTCTTAAATCATCAGGTAGCGAGTTCCACAACCTAGGCCCAGCAATTGAAAGTGCTCTGCCTCGCACTTCTGATAGATGAGCGCTTCAAATGGATGCGACGCTCAGCAGGCCTTTATTAGCCGAAACTTACATTTCTTTGGGGAGTATGGAAAAGCAGGGCTGCTCCCGGTCAATCTGCACCTTTATTATGTATAATTGTGTGAACGGTGCTTAGAACCTTATATTGAATTCGATATTTTATTGGCAGCCAATGTAACGATATCAAGACCAGGGTGTGATGTGATCGTATTTTTTTTTTCTTCCAGTCAGCAACTCCCATGCAACGGGTCACCACCATTTCAGGGGCAGGTCTTCCCTATCCCTGGGCATACTCAACCACGGGGGTTCCCCCGATCCCTGAGTCTCGGAAAGGCCCAGGGATTCAGTAGAGCTCCTACCAAGCCAAAATCCAAATTAGTCTCTTGGCAACTTCTCTGCACCTCGGAAGGAGAAGAACAGCCTTGGAGCCCTGACCTGCACTGGAGGATCTCGGATGGATTCCAAGGTCCCAGGAAGGCCCAAAATATAACTCAGGAAAACTCCAACCTCTCTCTCAAACGTTCAACTCAGACTGTCCCCAGAGCCCTTTGCGGAGCTCTGCCAGAAAACTTCCTGCAGGGGATATTCATTACAGTACCCGCAATGGGAGGGGGCTGCCAAATGAACGAATCCTCCCCTTAATTATCTCTCTCTAACTGCTCTAGTATGTATAATCCCAGGGCTTACTAATTACCCAGAAAGGTGGCCGGGTTACATGAGCATGTGAGCAAGAGCGTGTGTGTGAGTGCATATATAAGAATGCGTGTGTGTGAGAGCCTATGTGAGCGTGTGTGTGTCAGTGAAAGCAATTGTGAATAAAAACATATTGAGCATGTGTATTGTCATTAGCATCTGAGACTGCACGTGTGCATATCATTGAGAGCATATGAGAGACCATGTATATGTGAGTGAGAGTGTGTGTGTGTCAGTGAGAGTGTGTGTGGATGAGAGCATGTGAGAGAGCAAGCGCACGTGTGTGTCCGTCCGTGAATGGAAATTTATAAAAATGTCTGTATTTTAATGTTCTATATTTTAATATCTATATTTTAATGTTCTACTCATCAGCTGTTTTCAAATATGTATTCATTTTGGGCCAGATTTTATAACATGCGCGCACAGGCGTAGATTTGTTCGTGCAACTCGGCAGCGAACAAATCTACGTCTGATTTTATAACATGTACGCGCATGTTATAAAATCCAGGGTTGCTGCGCGCAAGGGGGTGCACAATTGTGCAACTTGCACGCGCCGAGTCAAGTAGCCTTCCTCCGTTCCCTCCGAGGCCGCTCTGAAATCGGAATCGGCCTTGGAGGGAACTTTCCTTCCACCCCCCAGCACCTTCCCCTCCCTTCCCCTATCTAACCCGCCCCCTAGCCCTAACTAAACCCCCCCCTGACCTTTGTTGAAGAAGTTACGCCTGCCTCTGGGCAGGCGTAACTAGTGCGCGCCGGCTCTCCATCCCCTGGCCCGGTGGCTGTTCCGGAAGCCTCGGTCCTGCCCCCGGGCCGGTGCCCTGCCCCTGTCCCCGCCCCCGGGCTGGTGCCCTGCCCACGGCCCCGCCCACGGAATGCCCATTTTTTCAAGCCCCAGGACTTACGCGCGTCCCGGGGCTTGTGCGCGCCGCCGAGCCTATGCAAGATAGGCTCGGCGCGCGCAGGGGTAGGTTTTCGGGGGTTGCGCGCGTATCTTACGCGTGCAACCCTTTGAAAATCTACCCCTCTATTAGTGTGGTTTTACTATTATGATCTTTTATATTTCCTGATTTTATTGTTTGATGTTTTCCGAGAAATGGTGTTATTCTGTTTTTCCTTTGTTACACTGCATAAAATGTCAGTGTTTTTGCAGTTTCCAGTTCAGTTTATGTCTGCATGTTTCTATTTATAGTTTATGGTCTCTTTATTGTGTATTTGGTGATGGTCTTTCTGTGTGTGTGGCCGAGGTGAGGTATTCTGCTAGTATGTAAGGATCTATGGCAGCCTGACTTGTTCCTCCTAATTGGAGATATATTGTTTTAGGGCCCGGTGTAATATCTGCAGTGTTGCCTTTTACAATAGGTAGGGTTGTTACTGTTTGAGTATTGGTAGTTAATGCTGTTTAGATATGGGAGGTTTGCTATATTGTAATTGTAATTAGTATACTCATTGTTTGTTTTATGAGAGCCAAGCCCACACCCAACATGTATTATAGAATAGGCCTAACATATGGGTTCCAAGCAGCAGAATCTGAAATATATGCAAATGTATGCAGATGTGTGCAAATAAAGAGGAGGGAACACACCCCAACCCCTCCCCCCATCCCTGGTCCTCAAGTGTCAAGGCCTGGTCTGTGGTTGACCTGGTCTGTGTACCAGGTGGAAATGTAGAAGAGGAGGGGGGGGAGCAGTCATTGCCTGCGGTATTCCAAATTTTTTGGGGGGCTATGGACCCTGTACCCATCTTTCTGATGCCTATGTGGGGAGGCAACAGCTGTGGTGTTTGTGGAGGATGTGGGTACATTGAAGGGGAGATGGATGGAGTGGGAAAGGCCAGAAAGCAGGATGAAGAAAGGAAACAGGAGACTGAGGAGCTGGCAGCCGAACCTCTGGTTTACATGGAGAGGGAGAGGTATCCTGGGGTCCTGGAGAGGGAAAGATTACCGATAGTAAATTTAACACCAAAGTTAGAAGCATAATAAGTGACATTAATGGAGCCATAATCCATGTTAAGGAACCATTTATTGATGTTAGGGATATAAATCAGATACAATATTGTGCAGCAAAACCTATTACTGAGAGAATCTTGCCAACAAGAACAGAAGGACAGGAGACAGATGCCAACTCCCCCTTGGAAAAAATGTATAAAAGAGAAAATAAAATCACTGCGTGCGGAGGTATCATTAATAGACACACAGCTTAAAGGATCGAGGGCAATGAAAGTATTGAGGAAGATCCACAACATAAAGCTCAGATATGCGACATTAATAGAAGAAGATCTTACCTTTGTATTATTTAATAAGAAATTGAAAATAACAGCGGAAGGGCAGAGGCTGAGGAGGTAAGAAGGAAACAGAAAGAAGAAGCACCAAAATCAATCATTTAAAGAGAACCTGAAGCGGTTCAGTAGGAAATTGGGGGAGGAACATTAGTGCAGTTTAAAAAAACCACCAACCAAAGAAGAAAGAGAACAGTTTCGGAGAGATTTGTATGAAGATCCTGGAGAGCATAAAAGAGAAACTGAATGATTGCCCAGCATACAGGGGAATATAGAACAGGCAAACATCAATACTAAGGAATAACCTGAAGTTACAACGATTGAGCAGGAAGCCAGGATAAAAGGAGCCCCAAATTGGAAGTGCCCTGGCCCTGATGCGGTGCCCAACTTTTGGCTCAACTATTTCACCTCTCTCCATCAAGATCTGGCTTACTGAGGAAGCCAATGGATCGGAAAGCCAGAAGTGACTGCACGGTGGCCAGAAATGGGGAGAAACCTTCTCCTACCCGAGGGGAGAGCCAAGTGATGCCCCCGAGAACCATCCACCACTAGCCTGCTTGCCTACAATCTAAAAGCTGTTCACTGCAGTCGATGCAGTTAGAAAATCTCACCAGCCTAATTCTGGTAGCAGCTTGATGACAGAACAGAAGGATAACAGTATCTCACTTATTACTTGTTGATGATTGAAGCTCTCCTGTTCTCGTGATGCTCCCTTGGCAGAAAAACTTTGTATGGTGAAGAGTTTCCTCAGCTGACATAGGGATGACATTTAGCTTGGACAAATGTGCTAAGGAAATTTTCCTTGCAGGAGGATTAAGCAGGGCTGAGAACACCTCCCTGACTGAAAACTGCAAGATTAGGGGAGCTGGAGCAGGAGCACATTTATAGTGGAAGAATTCAGCGTGAACTATCGGTAGAGAATATTATAGGGGAGTGAAGCTGAGTTTGCAGAGTGCCTTGACAGCATGAAATAGGATATAGGCTATTGAGAAACCTGCAATCTCTGCATTATCATACAGTTTTGGAAAGGTGGGCTGGCCTCATGGATATCTTGAGGAACTGGACATGAAAACTGGAGGATTCCTCCATGCTCGTTGGGTAATTTATGAGGACCGGTGCATGCTGAGGTTGCGTGTCCCGAGAACTGAAGGTCAACCCTGGTTTTATCAATAGGCACCATTATGCCTGTGCCTAGGGCGTCAAACAATTAGGAGCAGCAGGCTGGCTAAGATTTTTTTGCCTTTCAGCTCTGCTGAATTACATTCTGCAGAGAACACCCCTGTGCTAATCTGTAACAGACCCTGACTGGAGATGGGGGAGCGTGAGAGCACCAAAAGTGCCCAAGAGCAGCAAAATCCTAAATCCATCCCCGCTGAAGGTGGTAGGAGTCTTTGTTGAGTTTATTACAAATATCGGGCTACCATGATGGGCTTGGGCATACTCGGGGAGAGATGATGAAGGTCTACAAAATCATGAAAGGACTTGGATCAGTTATTTACTGTTTCGGATAATACAAGGACTAGGGGACACTCTATGACAAATTGGAAATTTTGTTTTTCACTCAGCGCATAATTAAGCTCTGGAATTCATTGCCAGAGGATGTGGTTAGGGAAGTTAGTGTAAATGGGTTTAAAAAAGGTTTGGATAAGTTCCTAGAGCAGAAGTCTATAAACTGCTATTAATCAATAAGGATTAGTAGCTTGGGATCTATTCATTTAATGTTTGAGTACTTGCCAGGTACTTGTCTTGTTTGGCCACTGTTGGTCACAGGATACCGGGCTTGATGGGCCCTTGGTCTGACCCAGCATGGCGAATCTTATGTTCTTATGGAAAAGTTTCAGAAAAAATCCAATGTGACTCCCCTAATCTATGCATCACCTGTGACTGACAGGCAAATGATGTAAGAATGTTCCAGAAAAAAAGACTATGGAGACAACGTTACAGGGAGATCCTGAAAGATTTTCCTGATGAATACTGGTCTGTGCTCCCCTCCTTCATCAGCATCGTAACCTTCAGAAATTCACTGTGGTCCTCGTTTTAGTACCTGTAGTATCTACTTTCTAAGGGGGGATATGATAGAGGTGTTTAAAATCATGAGAAGTCTAGAACGGGAAGATGTGAATCTGTTATTTACTCTTTCGGATAATAGAAGGACTAGGGAGCACTCCATGAAGTTAGCATGGGGCATATTTAAAACTAATCAGAGAAAGTTCTTTTTTACTCAATGCACAATTAATCTCTGGAATTTGTTGCCAGAGGATGTGGTTAGTGCAGTTAGTATAGCTGTGTTTAAAAAAGGGTTGGATAAGTTCTTGGAGAAGAAGTTCATTACCTGCTATTAAGTTCACTTAGAGAATAGCCACTGCCATTAGCAACAGTAACATGGAATAGACTTCGTTTTTGGGTACTTGCCAGGTTCTTATAGCCTGGATTGGCCACTGTTGGAAACAGGATGCTGGGCTTGATGGACCCTTGGTCTGACCCAGTATGGCATGTTCTTATGTATTATGTGAAAGAACCATTAGCAGATCTTACATTCTGTTTGCATATGACCTTTGGCGATCCCAAGTGAATTCACCGCACTAGATTGCTGTAGAGAAATACATTATAAAATAAATTATAATCTGATTGGCTAATGAATGATTGATGTTCCTTCGTGTACTATTCAGGAGGATCCAAGTCTGCTTAGCCAACATTGTTTATTCAATATATTTCCACATTTGTAGAAATGTCAGTTTGTTTTATTGAAACACAATATAATTTATTTAAAATGCTAAAGAAATGACGAAGACGGTACATTAGTTTTAACAGAGAAAGAATGAGGAGGCAGAGAGAACACAAACAAAAAAAGACCCAGAATAAAAAGAGAGTGAGTGGAAATGTAACCACAATCACAAAGGTTGGAAAACTGCTTTCCTTTCAGTTTGATGATTTTTCCTGTCTGGGCCGAGTCAAGGAAGTGGAGTGGATGGGAGGCAGCCGGTATCTGCCCTTCTCCTTCAACAGTTTGCTCACCAGCCTAAATCAACAATTTTTCTGTTAGCACAATGTGGAGGGGAGGAAACTAAGAGGTGAAAATCTCCTGGTCATGGGGAGGGGAGGGGAAGGGCAGGAGAGAGGACAGGAAGGGAAGGGGAAGAGAGTCAAAGGGAGAATGGAAAGTACTGGGGGGAGGGGAAAAGGGACATACAGGCCGATACAGTAAACATCGCAGGAGAGCGGGCACTCTCCCAGCCCGCTCACAGGCCACTCTCCTGTGCGCGAGATTCAGTAAATAAAATTATTCAAATTAGGGCCCGCGCTAAAAAGAGGCGCTAGGGACACTAGCGCGTTCCTAGCGCCTCTTTTTTTTGACAGGAGCAGCGGCTGTCAGCAGGTTTAACAGCCGACAATCATAGAAACATAGAAATGATGGCAGAAGAAGACCAATCAGTCCATCCAGTCTGCCCAGCAAGCTTTCGCACTTCTTTTTTCTCATACTTATCTGTTTCTCTTGGCTTTTAGTAACCTTAGGTTCTATTTCCCTTCCACCCCCACCTTTAATGTAGAGAGCAGTGATGGAGCTGCTTCCAAGTGAAATGTTAAGTTTGATTAGTTGGGTAAGCGGCAGCACAGCTCTCTGCCGTTGAAGCAGGGAGCTATGCTGGATATGCGTGAAGTATTAGTTTTTCTTCTCCCCTGCCGTTGAAGCAGGGAGCTATGCTGGATATGCGTGAAGTATTAGTTTTTCTTCTCCCCTGCCGTTGAAGCAGGGAGCTATGCTGGATATGCGTGAAGTATTAGTTTTTCTTCTCCCCTGCCGTTGAAGCAGGGAGCTATGCTGGATATGCATTGAAAGTGAAGTATGCCTTGAAAGTCACATTAACTATCATCAAATATTGAAACGCCTAATAATTGGTAATTGAATAAGCCTAATAATTGGTAATGCCTATAGCCCATGAACCCATCCCTGTTTTTTGTTTGTTTTTTTTCTTTTTTTAAATTGGGAGATGGCAGGCCTCCATCCTTCCGCTCCGTGAAGGTGGAACACCAACCACTGGCCACTGGCATCCCGCCCCGTGAATGCCTCTGTGGCTTTTGTGGTTTGAGAACCGACGCAGACAAAATCAATTTTGTCTGCGTCGGTTCTCAAACCCACTGACAGCCACAGGTTCGGAAACCGGACGCTGGCAAAATTGAGCGTCCTGTTTGCAACCCGCGAGCCGCGGGACGATTTAAATTTTTTTTTAATATTTTTAATTATTTTTAACTTTCAGAACCTCCGACTTAATATCGCCATGATATTAAGTCAGAGGGTGCACAGAAAAGCAGTTTTTACTGCTTTTCTGTGCACTTCCCCGGCGCCAGCAGAAATTAGCGCCTACCTTTGGGTAGGTGCTAATTTCTGAAAGTAAAATGTGCGGCTTGGCTGCACATTTTACTTACTGAATCGCGCGGGAATAACTAATAGTTTCAGGGGGGTTGGACGCGCGTTTTCGACGTGCTATTACCCCTTACTGAATAAGGGGTAAAGCTAGCGCATCGAAAACGCGCGTCCAAACGTATCGGACTGATAGAGGACAGACAGAAAGAGGGAAGGCATTTGGGGAGGGTCCAAGAGTGAGGGAAGAGTAGCAAAAGGAAAAGGGGCCATGGGGAGAGGATGGGGACACAGCAGGAGGGAAGACGCCATTCAGCAAGGGGCCATGGGTGAGGGGATGTGGAGCAGGAGAGGAAGGGCAACAGAGGTCAGGAGAAAAAGGCATTCGGGAAGGGGAAATGGATTAAGATAAGCAGGACAGGAGGAAAAGGGCTGGAGGAGAGGGCACAGGACAATTCGTGGGTGAGGGGAAGTGCGGGAAGAGGGGAAAAGACCATGAGTGGAAGTCAGGAGGGAGAGAACATGGGACAGAGGGCAAAAGTGGAAGGACGGACACGGGGAAGAAGGGAAGGCACTCAGGAAGGGGCCAAGAGGCGGGAGGTACATTCCAAAAAAAGAGCCATGGGTGCATCCCATTATTATTACATTACTAACTTTTACATAGGCTACATAACTGCATGCAAAAATTAAAGTGAAACGAGTGGGGTCAGGAAACGTTTTGCAGGTTAAAAAGAGTTCCACGCTCTTAAAAAAAAAAAAGGGTTGTGCACCCCTGTTCTGTGAAGATCTCTGAGAAAAGGAAGCTTCCATCCCCTCCAACACCTGCTGCAACTGAAATCGTCCTCCGTGATGTCATTACCAGTGTTGCCAACTCCTACATAAGGAAAATCACTGGATTCACTGGAAAAACTTTCTACCACGGGCAAAGGGTGCTCCCTCCCTCCTCTGGGCTTAGCTAAAAGGCTGCCAGCCTGGGCATTGGCACCGGAGGTTCTTGCACTTGCTGTCACCTCTCCACACAGAGCGCAGAAAGCCTTCCCCCCTCCCTCTCCTAGGACCGGAGTTGCCTTCCATTTCCACGCCTCCCGCGTGGGATTGGTCAGTGGAAACGGAAACGTCATCAGTAAGCCCTAAAAAAAAAAAGACGCCACATTTGTTCCTAAAGTTTTAAAAATAGAGATAATAAATTAGCCTCTTGCCCCATTCATATTTCTAAAAATCCCTAGTTGAAAAAAAAGTCTCAAACTCAAGTGATAAAATCTCTAAACTGGCAACACTGAGTCAGTCTCTGCCTTCGGTTTAAAGCTCCCCGCCTCCTCCGTGATGTCATCACCTGTGCTTTCGATGTAAAGACCCCGCCTCCTCCGTGATGTCATCACCTGTGCTTTCGATGTAAAGACCCCGCCTCCTCCGTGATGTCATCACCTGTGCTTTCGATGTAAAGACCCCGCCTCCTCCGTGATGTCATCACCTGTGCTTTCCATGTAAAGACCCCGCCTCCTCCGTGATGTCATCAGTGCAAACCCTAAACGTAACGCTCCTCTCTTCTGCGATGTCAAATAGTCTGCGTCCTTAATGCAAAGCAGGGTTGCCAGGTTTTCATGAAAGAACAAGCACTTTTTTCCAAAAAGACAAGCCCAAAACAGGTGAAATTGAAACACCAATGTCTGTGAGTCGCAAAGATGACAAAGGAGCTTAGCTTTTTGCATGTTTCTCTGTTTTAGCATGTTGCAGAAGGTCTGCATGATGTGCACGAATGTCACACTTACAAAATTTGCACATAGCCTTATTCTCATTGCTGAAAACAGGCTGAATCCATGCTTTTAGTTCACGTTCCTCTTCCCATGCTTTGCAGTACTTTTTACTGTATTTAGCCCAGTTCTTTACTGTAGCCATAGTAGATCAAAACCATTTAGTAGTGTAGCAGCCAAGGACGGAAACAGTAGGTATAGACTGGCTTTCTTACAGAGGTGAGAAGAAATGAAAGAAAAAAAAAAAGCAAAATTAGAGGAAAGCAAAAGTGGTGTAGAAAAATAGCATTACAAGTTTCCATGTCACATTTTTTTACCTGTAGTCAGCAGGTATGGACAAGCTTTCTTTTTGTCAAAATAAGGATTTGTTTGTTTTTTTATAAAAAGGTGATCAGCTACAGGGAAGAAATGAGAAAAAAAATAGATGAAATCAAGTGGAGTAGAACAAATTGGAGAAATTACTTACCTGATAATTTCGTTTTCCTTAGTGTAGACAGATGGACTCAGGACCAATGGGTATAGTGTACTCCTGTTAGCAGCTGGAGACGGATCAGATTTCAATCTGACGTCAGCCACTAGTACAGTGATGGCCAACCTTTTGCGCTCAGTGTGTCAAAATTCATAAACAAAAACAGAGCATAACTCGGGTGGTGTGTCACTTCTAGAAAAATCCATAATTTTGTGATATTTGTAGCTCTAATAATAACAAAAAGTTATAATTTTAATGTTCTGTATTGATTAATAAAGCAAAAACAATTATTTACCTTACCTGCTTAGTGACTTTTTTTTGCTGAATTTCATTGGCTAAATCTTCAATTAAAACACTCTCTCCCCCTCCACCCCCCCCCCCCCCCAAACTCTCACTCCCCTGGATTTTCTCATACACATTCATGCTCTCACACTCACGGGTTCCCTCACACACACACTGAACCCCAGGCAGGCTCCCATTCATTTGCACACCACTCCCGCTCCATCCTCCAGGCAGGCACCCATGCATTCGCACACATACACCCCCATGCAGACTCCCATTCATACACATGCACACACTAAAGGCAGACCCCCCTCTCTTTTGCCAGCAACCTCAGAGCCTCTCTCATTCCTCTGCTGCCACTGTCACTGCTGCCACGTGGCTATTGGGGAGGTGCAGATTGCTGCTACTGACACTGAAGCTCATTCTGCTGCCTCCTCTGTGCAGGCCCCGTGGGCTTCCACTTTCTCCATGCTGATCTCGTACATTGAGATCTGCATAGAGAAAGTGCTATTCTTGCAAATTCCCAAAGATTACATGTGCCAATCACTAAAAAGTAATTTATTTTGTTTTTTACCTTTGCTGTCTGATCTTCATTTTCTAATTAGTTGGTCACAGGCTTTTTTTCCCACCTTTCCTTTCTTTTCCCACCTTCCCTTTCTTATTTTTTTTGCCAATTCCTTTTATATTGTCTTTTTTTCTGTTTCTTTTCTCTCCATCTTCTTCCCTCAAACACACAGGTTCTCATTCTCACATGCTCTTCTCTCTCACACACAGGCTCTCTCTCATACAATCATTCATACACACAGGCTCTCTCTCACTCTCACATGCTGTCTCTGCAAACATTCAAGTCCTCACTCTCACACACAATCTCTCAACTCATCTCATACACATACACACACACACACACACACACACCCTATACAGATCCTCAGCCTCTCTCTCACCTCTGGGCCTCCTCTTCGCGGGTCGCCGCAGGATGGGCTCTGCGGCAGCCCTGCTACCAGGCCTCTTCCTCTTCTTGGGCCGCTGCGACTTGGGATTCGCGGCTGCCCGTAAACGCAAGCGCTGCTTCTCTTCTGCACGCGCCGATGCTTCACCTCCTTCCAGCCCACGTGGCTCCGGCAACGTTTACTTCCGGGGCCGCACAGGCAGGAAGGAGGAGGAGCATCAGTGCGTTTAAACGTGATCTTTTTCTTCAGGCCGCGGCCCTGCCTATCTGCCTGTCGCTGCGCCCGGGGGCATTGGGAGGGGGGGGGGGGGCTACTAAAAAACTAGTTTTAAAGGGTCGGCACAGCAGATTAAAAAAAAAAAAAATTCCCGATAGTCCACGCAACGCTGCGCGTGTCAGCAAAAAGTCTCGGCGTGTCACCTCCGACACGCGTGTCATAGGTTAGCCATCACTGCCCTAGTACACATACCCTTGCAGGAAGCGCAGCTCCTCAGTATTCTTCCTTGAAAAGCGTTGTGGATATATATGTGACTGACTGATTGATTAACTTCATATTATGGTTAACTTAACTAACCTGTTAGAACGTTTAAACTCGATTAAACTTGATTAACTTGAACTGATTGGTTGACTATAGCTGGAGACCGCCAGTGTACTCAACCGGAAAGCGTCGACACCGGGCAGGGTGGACATCTTAGGTAAATAAAGACATGGCTTACCCGTAACTCATTGGCACAATGCCTCAGGGCAGCCCAGGGTGGGATGCCGAGTCTATCTGTCTACACTAAGGAAAACAAAATTATCAGGTAAGTAATTTCTCCATTTCCTAGCATGTAGCAGATGGACTCAGGACCAATGGGATGCACAAAAACTACTCCCCTACAGGGTGGGAGGCTGCCCGTGACCCACTTAGAATTGTCCTTGCAAATGCCGTGTCCTCCTGAGCCTGTACGTCCAGACGGTAGAATCTGGAGAAAGTGTGGATAGAGGACCACGTTGCCGCTCTGCAGATGTCCGCAGGTGACAGCATTCTAGTCTCTGCCCAGGACACCGCCTGGGCTCTGGTTGAATGGGCCTTGACTTGTAGAGGTGGTGGTTTTCCTGCTTCTACGTAGGCCGCCTTAATGACTTCTTTGATCCAGCGGGCAATGGTTGCCCGCGAGGCCGCTTCCCCTCGCCTCTTTCCGCTGTGAAGGATGAAAAGGTGGTCTGTCTTTCGTACCGGTTCCGACCTTTCCAAATATCTGGCTAGGAGTCTGCCGATGTCGAGGTGACGTAGGCTACGGTCTTTTCCAGAGTTCTTCACGCCGTCCATCGTTGGTAGTGCGATGGTTTGGTTGAGGTGGAAGTGTGAGACCACTTTGCGGAGGAAGGAGGGAACTGTGCGTAGTTGGATGGACCCCGGGGTGAATCTGAAGAACGGTTCATGGCAGGACAGTGCTTGTAGCTCCGAGATGCGGCAGGCCGAACACACGGCCAGCAAGAACACTGTCTTTAAGGTTAACAGAAGGAGAGGTAGGCCTCGGAGGGGTCTGAAGGCGGATCCTGCTAGGAACTCCAAGACGAGGTTGAGGTTCCACAGAGGTACCGTCCACCTTAGAGGTGGGCGAATGTGTTTGACTCCTTTCAGGAAGCGTGATACATCCGGGTGCGAGGCTAAGCTGTCGTCCTCGCTCCTGGAGCCATAGCATGACAATGCTGCTATCTGTACCTTGATGGAATTGAGGGACAGACCCTTCTGTAGCCCATTCTGTAAGAATTCCAGGATTACGGGAACTCTGGAGGGGCGTGGCTTGACGTTGTGGTCTTCGCACCAGGCCTTGAAGACTCTCCAAATCCTTATGTACGTTAGAGATGTGGAGAACTTGCGTGCCCGGAAGAGAGTATCTATTACTGCCCCCAAGTATCCGCTCTTCCTCAGTTGAGCCCTCTCAATGGCCAGACCGTAAGCGAGAATTGAGTCAGGTCCTCGTGAAGGATCAGACCTTGTTGGAGCAGGTCTCTGTGCGGCGGCAGGGGTAGTGGGTTCCCTGCCAGCAGTCTTCTCATGTCTGCGTACCAGGGTCTTCTTGGCCAATCCGGGGCCACCAGGAGAACTAGTCCCCTGTGTCGCTGTATCTTGTGAATGATTGCGCCCAGCAAGGGCCACGGCGGGAAGGCGTATAGAAGGGTCCCCGGAGGCCAGGGCATCGATCCCCTGGGACTGCGGGTCCCGTCTGCGGCTGAAGTATCTGGGTACTTGAGCATTGGATCTGCTTGCCAGAAGGTCCATGTTTGGGATCCCCCACCGATTCACTATCATTTGGAAGGCTGTGGATGACAGTTTCCATTCTCCTGGATTTAGACTTTCTCTGCTGAGGAAGTCTGCCGCGATGTTGTCTTTCCCGGCAATGTGGACGGCCGAGATCTCCTGGAGATTTGCTTCCGCCCACGCCATCAGGAGGTCTATTTCTAGGGACACCTGTTGGCTTCTGGTTCCGCCCTATCGGTTGATGTAGGCCACCGTCGTGGCATTGTCTGACATCACTCTGACCGCTTTGCCTCGAAGTCTATGGGCGGCAAACCGCAGGCAGGCTAATCTGGCTACCCGCGCTTCTAGGTGATTGATGTTCCATCCCGCCTCTTCTGCATTCCACTGCCCTTGGGCAGTCAGCTCTTCGCAGTGTGCTTCCCATCAGTGTAAGCTGGCATCTGTGGTGAGCAGGGTCCAGGTTGGGGAGGATAGGCTTGATCCCCGGCTCAGGTGGCTGTTCTGCAACCACCACCGTAGCTGGGTCCGGACGCTGCCCGGGAGTGGAAGGCGTACGGTGTAGTTCTGGGACCGTGGACTCCACCGCGTTAGAAGTGAGTGCTGTAGAGGTCTCATGTGGACGCCATCAGTCCGAGGACTTGCAGGTAATCTCATGCTGTGGGACGAGGAACGCTCAGCAAGGTCTGAAGCCGGCCCCGCAGCTTTGACCTCCTCGCGGGGGTCAGGCTGACCTTGTCTTCCTTGGTGTCGAATTGGACTCCTAGGTATTCCAGCGACTGTGCGGGCTGCAGGGAGCTTTTGTTTATGTTGACCACCCATCCTAGGCTTTCCAGTAGTGCTATGACTCTGCTGGTTGCTTGGTGGCTTTCCTCCTGTGACTTCGCCCAAATCAGCTAATCGTCCAGGTAGGGATGAACGAGGATTCCCTCCTTCCTGAGTGTTGCCGCCACTATTACTATTACCTTGGTGAACGTCCGGGGTGCTGTGGCTAACCCGAAGGGTAGTGTCCGGAACTGATAGGGACGATTCAGGACCTTGAAGCGTAGGAAGCGCTGGTGTTCCTGATGCATTGGGATGTGTAAGTAGGCCTCCGACAGATCCAGGGATGTGAGGAACTCTCCTGGTTGTATTGCCCGTATGACGGATCGTAAGGTTTCCATGCGGAAGCAGGGAACCCTTAGGTGGCTGTTGACAGACTTGAGGTCCAGGATGGACCTGAATGTGCCCTCTTTCTTGGGTACGATGAAGTAAATGGAGAAATGTCCAGTATTCATTTCCCGTATAAGCACCGGGGTTATGGCCTCGAGGGTCAGAATCCTGTTCAGTGTAGCTTCCACTGCCGCCCTCTTGAGGGGGTCATGGCAGGGAGATTCCACGAATTTGTCGGGGGGAGTTCGAATGAAGTCCAGGTAGTACCCCTCCTGGAGGATGGCCAGGACCCATTTGTCCATAGTTATCTCAACCCATCTGCGGTAGAATAAGGCTAGTCTGCCCCTATAGCATCTTCCCTTGGATGGGTCGGCTGATTCTCATTGCGGGGTGCGGCCGGAGCCTGCACCCGCGCTGGTTCCTCTCTTGGTGTGCTTGTTCCGAAAGGACTGGTTCCTGCCTGTAGGGCGGGCTGCTCGATAGTTGCTTTTGAAAGGGTTGAAGCGCTGTGAGCTTCTGCCTCTGGCGGATCTGTGGAAGGGACGCTGGTTTCTCTTCGTCTTGTCTTCCGGCAGGCGCGGTAATGGGAGTCACCCCATTTGTTGGCCAGTTTCTCTATTTCGCTGCCGAAGAGGAGGGATCCTTTGAAGGGCATCTTTGTTAGACTCGTCTTGGAAGAGGCGTCCGCCGACCAATTTCGGAGCCAGAGCTGTCTTCTGGCTGCCACAGTGGACGAGACTCCTCTGGCTGTTGTACGCACTAGATCGGAAGCCGCATCGGTGAGAAAGGACAGAGTTGATTCCATGTCCTCTCCCGGGGTGCTGTTCCTGGCTTGAGATAGGCAGGCACGCGTCACCACGGTGCAGCAGGCCGCAATCTGAAGGGACAGAGCTGCAACCTCGAATGACTGCTTTAGCAAGGCTTCTAGGCACCGGTCATGAGCGTCCTTGAGCGCCGCTCCTCCCTCCACAGGGATGGTAGTGCGCTTAGCAACCGCGCAGACCATGGCGTCCACCCTAGGGCACGCCAGGAGTTCTTTGGTCGCTGGGTCCAGGGGGTACATGGCCGACAGTGCTCGACCCCCTTTGAATGAGGACTCTGGAGCATTCCACTCTAGGTCAATTAGCTGTTGTGCCACCTGTAAGAGAGGAAAATGGCGAGACGTCTGACGAAGGCCCTCCAGCAGGGGGTTCATTCTAGGGTCCCTTGAGGGCCCTTGGCCCGGGATAGCGAGTTCCGTTAGACATTGGGATACTAGGTCCGGGAGCTCATCCTTTGTGAAGAAGCGTCTCATGGTTCGGTGAGGCTCTGTCCCCGGGGGGAGTTCCCCTTCTTCCAGGGGCTCAATTTCCTCTTCAGAGTGGTCTGTGTCCCCGTAGGCGGAACTTCTGGACGGTGTGGACCTGGGCCTAGGCCTCAAGGGTCCTGGGGCATGAGGGTCCTCCGGAGGCTGGACCTCCCGGGGTTCAGTTTGCATCCTGACAAAGGCGTGAATCCCCTTGAACAGCTCCACCCAGGATATCGAAGCTGGGTCTAAGTTGAGGGGCGCCGGTTCTCTGGGAGTCCCCTAGTGCGGGGTGGACTCCCTGGGGCCTGCTAGGTCCGGGGTGCCCCCTGAAGAGCTAGCATTGGGCCCTGGCTGGGAACGGCCCTGGCCTGGATCTCCCAGGGCCTCCTCCAACTGTGCGCACAGGGCGTCTGCCTCCTCGCTCTGTGCGGCTCTGACGTGGCATGCTTGGCAGAGGCCTTGCGCTTTTATGCCCGACTCTGGAGGTGCCATGACTGTGGCCGCGTGAGCTCTTGTGCTCTTCAGTGCGCCTCAGATATGTGCGGAGATGTGCGCTGAGATGTGCGCCTAGCCGCAGATATGCGCCTTGTTCCGTGCGCGCAACTTATGCGCGTGAGGTATTATGTGCGCCTAAGTTTATGCGCACAAGGGACTTGTGCGCCTAGCTCAATTTGTGCACTCATGTTGAACGGCGAGGTGAGTCGGGTCAAGATGGCGACGGCGAGCATGCGGGCAATATGGCAACCTCCTCGGAGGGTCTCCACGTGGGTAGACCCTCGGGAACAGCCGGGGCATAGCCCTGCTAGAGCGGATCAACCCGGCGGCACTGGCTCCGATCGGCGGCCTGTGCTCCTCTTCGATCCTCGGAGACCGTTTACATAGAAGATTTCTACCTTACCTTGTCTTCGGCGCTTCCCGGTTTCGTCCCGGGCGGTCTCTGTCTGCAGGGGCAAATACCTTCACCACCGCGCTCAAGGAATGCACCCGCTGCCTCTCAGCCGTGCCCGAAATCGGGGGCTAAGTCCCTGCTGAGGTTTGGTCACCGGATCGAGGCTCACCTCTGAGGGACCACGGAAATCACCTCAGGAATCTCAACTGGGGGAGGGACCCGAGGGTATCACCGCAGGAGAGCGGGGCTAGTCTTCAGGTAAACTTTTCTTCTTAAATTTGGGTTTTTCCTTGAATTTTGGTTCTAACGCTCAGAGAGCATGTAGATAGTCCCTAACTGCTTTGGAGACGGAAAATACTGAAGAGCTGCACTTCCTGCAGGGGTATATGTACTAGGGGCTGACGTCAGATTGAAATCTGATCCGTCTCCAACTACTACCAGAAGTACACTATACCCATTGGTCCTGAGTCCATCTGCTACATGCTAGGAAATAAGATACCAGCCCCTCACACTCATTCCCCTCTCCGAGCACATCCCTGGCCCCCACACACTCACTCATTCCCCTATCCGAGCACATCCCTGGCCCACACACACTCACTCATTCCCCTCTCCCCACCCCCCTCCGAGCACATCCCTGGCCCCCACACACTCACTCATTCCCCTCTCCCCACCCCGCTCCGAGCACATCCCTGGCCCCCACACACTCACTCATTCCTCTCTCCCCACCCCGCTCCGAGCACATCCCTGGCCCCCACACTTTCATTCATTCCCCTCTCCCCACCCCCCTCCAAGCACATCTCTGGCCACCCACACTCTCATTCATTCCCCTCTCAGCACATCTCTGGCCCCCCACCCTCTCATTCCCCCCTCCCAACATACTAATTCCTCCCCTCCTGATACCTGGCTGTAGCTGCACAGTCTGAGGATTCCTTTGCTATTGTCCTGCTGCTGGCCTTCCCGTTCCAGGTCTGCCAACAAAAATGTGCTCCTGGGGTATCCATCAACAAGGCTTGCAGCTCACTATTTGAATCCTGCTCTGATTGGCTTACTGCTGCACTATAGGGATAGGGTGTGCCTGCTATGGACAGGCTTCATCGCAGCAGCAGCAGCCAATCACTGTAACATCAGAGCATAAGGACATAAGTCCCGCCCATCAAGCCCAAAAAACCGCGACTGGCAGAAAAAATAGCCCAATTAAAAGCAACTAGCGAATCGGAAAAAAAAAAACCGCGAATGACTAGAAAAAGAAGCCCAATCTCGCGGTAAATAAGCGAGGTTGGCAACACTGATTGCAAAGCTCCTGTTCTCTTCTGTGATGTCATCAGTCTGTGCCCACAGTGAATAGATCGCCCCTCCTATGTGATGTCAACAGTCTGTGCCCACAGTGAATAGATCGCCCCTCCTATGTGATGTCATCAGTCTGTGCCCACAGTGTAGGGCTGCCCTTCCTCCGGTGTGATGTCATGAGTCTGATTATCAGCTTTACTTTCCCTCTTTAGGAGCAAGAGGCAAACAGCTCTTCCCCAGCCCGAGGAAGAGCCCCCCCCCAATTCAGTTCTAATCCTGAAATCTGCAAAAGCGACGAGGAAAATGCCTGCAGGAGCTTCTGCTCAGGTAGGCGGTTGCTTTTCCCAACTTCCTGCCCTCTCTGTATAAACACTAAGAACATAAGAAACGCCAGGCTGGATCGGCGCAATGCTGTATCGAGCCCGGCATCCTCTCCTGCCCTGGTCGACTGGGTGTATCTGGCAAATCCTAATACAATATTGGTTTCTGCAAGGAATAGACGTTGGAGTCTGCACTTGATAATAAGTATTCATGGACCTATCCCCCAATCTGTCTTCCCCCCCCCCCCTCCTTCATCTCATTCCAGTCTCCCCCTTTAGTCCATCTTTTAACTAACCAGTCTCTCCTCCCTCATTAATCTCCTCCCTCTCCTCTCTTTCCTGCCTGCTCACTCTCCCTATCCTGCAGTATAGCCTTCCTCTCATTTTCTTCTCCAGCTCTCCAGTACCTCTTCCCTGCTTTACTTGCTGCTGCTGCTGCTGTCAGCCTTCTGTGCCTCCACCACTTCAGCCAAAACCATGTGGCTTTGTTTACTGTGGAAGAAACCCAAAACACAATGTGACTGGGAACAAAATTGTATGTCTGCAAATTAAAGCTGTTCCAAAGAGGCTTTATTAAGATATTTAGTAAGTAGTTTCAGTATTGACAAGTTGGGGGTCCCCTGACATGGGTGCATTTCAGGAAAACCATTGGGAGGGACCAAACCTAGAAGAAAAATAGAATTTTAGAAAATTAAAGATGGACATAAAGGCTGCAGGAAAAATGGAGCAGAAGATACAAAAGAAAAAACTTGGTGTAGTCAATGATAAAACTAAAGGAGTGACATAGTAACATCTTAACAACTCACCTAAAATCTGGAGTCAGGCATTTGACAGGAACAGCTTTAATCTGTGGACATAAAATTGTGCTCCCTATCTGTTTGGTTCCCATTTGTTTATTGTACATCATTGTGCCAGAAGTAGCTGGTAGTAAGAACCAGTTGCAGACGTGGTGGTGGAAGCTGCATTTACTGTAGTGGTGGTAATTCACTGGGTAGGAGGAGGAGCATAGTACTGATGGTGTGGGATCAGTCACATGGCTACAGCAGAGCTGACAAAAGCTATTTCAGATTGGAAGAAGTGGTGGAGGAGTCAAGGAAATGCCAAGGTATCTATTATCAGATTTTGTATATTGTTTTCAAGGCTGAATTATTGTAATTCGGTCTACATTAGCCTCTCAAAGAATACTATCAAAATGTTACAGTAAAATGTGACTTCATCATCACATCAGTTTTGTGATCACAACACTGGCTTCCAATCACCCTGTAAAAAAAAAAATGTTAAAATAATTTGACTATCTGTAAGGCCTTGAATTAAAGGGCACAGACAGTGTTTAAATTTATCAGCCTTCTTGGAACTGACGATCTAGTAATCAGGACCTACTTTAAATTCCATCTCCAAAACCAGTACATCTAACCGAGGCTAGGCTGAGCATTTTCTGTACCTGAGCCCACTCTATAGAATGTTCTACCAGGACAGCTGTGGACCATTCCTTGTATCCAGATGTTTTGCAAGTAACTAATCCCAAATGCCTGAAATTAAATGTTTGCTTACAAAACATCTGGGTACAAAGGAATGATCCACAGATCTATAGAAACATGACATCAAAAAAAGATCCCATGCCCCATGCAAGTCTGCCCATCCACACAATTAATTTAATATTTTAATCCTCATTGCTTCCTTAGAGATCGCCTGTATTTCTCCCATGCTTTCTTGAATTCAGACACTGCATATGTCTCTACCACTTCCGCTGGGAGGCTGTTCCACACAGCCACCACCCTTTCTGTAAAGAAATACTTCCTAAGATTACTCCTGAATCTACCCCCTTTTCACCCTCATCTCATGAGCCCTCGTTCTAGAGCCTCCTTTCCATTGAAAGAGGCTCACCACCTGTGCATGGAAACCTTTGAGATATATATTTATATATTTAAAAATATTTTTATTTATTTTTAAATTTTCAAAACAAATACAAAGAATAAACTTTAAAAAGAAACAATATGAAATTATACAAGAAACAACAAAAGAAAAGAAAATATTCTCTCAGGATTGGTCCCACAATAAACGGAGGGGGACGTAGAAAATAAGAGGAGACGGCGACTTTCGGAAGAGGTGTTCGTGCTCATAACAGGTGCATGGGGCACCCCACAGTGGGATTTAATGGCAACAAAAGAGAATACCAAGGCCAGTCGGTTCTTCAGCCGAAGGAAAGAACAGGTTTAGAGAGTGGACACACTCTCTAAACTGTGACCAGCAAATCAGATGTCATACATCCCCCCACCCTCCCGCCCCCAGTTGATGATAGGCAAGATGGTCAGGAAGACTTCTCAACACCCAGGCCGGGCGGTCCTGATAGCACCAGACTGGCCAAGACCTCCCTGATACACAGATCTGATAAGATTGAAGAAGGCAAAGCCGATCTCATTCAAAGGGATAGCAGCACTCCTCAAGCAGGAGCCAGTAGTAATGGCAAACTCGGGAAACTTCCTCTTACGGCCTGGCTGTTGAGAGGAGAAGGTTTAACAGAAGAAGGTTGTCAGTCCAAGTAATCGTGACCCTTCTAAAGGCCAGGAAGAAGTCCACCTCCTTCACATACAGTCGCATTTGGACAGTTTTCGAAGCCTCATGTAAAAGCAGAGGGTTGGCCCCAATAAAAGCAGAGATTGTTTCAATCCTGCAGTTTCTACAGGAAGGGCTAGCGGTTAACACACTGAGGGTGCAAGTGGCAGAGACTGCGTGTTTCAGAGGGCCACGCAGAGAGATCTCGGTAGCTGCTATCACAGATGTGGTGCGCTTTCTCAGGGGAGCAAAGCAGGTGAGACCTCCTCAGAAGGTCATAGTACCGCCAGGGGACCTGAACTTGGTACTGAAGGCGCTGGTCAGAGCTCCTTCTGATCCCATCACTAAAGACAGCGATGTTAGTGGCCCTGTGTTCAGACAGGGGTTGCAGTCGCTGTCCTGCAGGGGTCCGTACTTATCCTTTTCAAAGGAAAAAGTGACAATCAGACTGGCACCCACCTTTCTACCCAAGGTGGTATTGGGATTTCATCTCAATCAGCCCATCTCTCTTCCTGGATTTAGGAAGGTGGAATGTGTAAGGAAAAGCATAGATCTGAGGTTCCTATATGTTCGCAGGTGCCTCTTAAATTACCTGGAAGGTGGACTTAGTTGATCAGTCCGAGTTCTATAGGGAGCAAAGAAAACTTTACTAAAAGCTAGAATATTGAGTCCCATTCTTTTCCTGTAGATAAGCAGCATAAATTAGCCATGCTGTCTGGGACGTCCTCCATGCCACTAGGTGGCGGAGCTCTCAAAGATCACTGAACTTTGTCAGTGGGGCGTTCTTGCTTGTATCTTCCCGTGTTCCCCAAGTCTCCTCAGTCCATTTTTTTTCCACGCGACTGAGTGCACGCGGAGCTCTACTTCTCTCTCAGAGAAAGCGTTATTTCTGTCAAAAAAAAAAAAAAAAAACCCCACCGACAAACTTTTGATGCTTCGACCATCAGAAAAGGCCCACCAACGCACCGCTGACTCCGGCGCAAGCCCCTTCGACTCACCACACTGCGACAGGCGTCAGCACCGACGCAGCCGATGAAGGCAGCTTCCAGGCCACTGAAGAAACACACCTCGGGACATAAACGGCCCAGGGAGCCTTCTCCTCTTCTTGTCATCGATTCAGAGGGGGATCTTTCTTCTCCCAGAATCTCCTGCAGTTCCTCACCAGATGTTTTCTCTGGCCTCTCACTGCCGAACTGGATCAAGCCTTCAGGACCCACTGTTCAAAAAGGACATCACTCAACCCAGGAGCCCTGACAGCGACATCCTGTGGGCAGCAATACCCCCAAGTGGAGTTCAACCCAACCAAGGTCACCCCCTGCGGCAGGCTTAGCCTCCCAAGCCATGTCGCAGATCTCTACGATCCTGACTCAGTTCCTAACATCCATTGAACAGCAAAGTCAACAACCGCCCGAAAGGCCCATTGACGCTCCAATGTCACTGCGGAGCAGCCCAGGCCCAAGACCTTCCTCCGTCGATCAACCTCGGTAGCCGTCTCCTCCTGCAGAGGACTCCCCCCAGCCGTCCTCCTCACCAGGCTCCTCCATAGATTACCCATCAGATCCCGCGGAAATTCCACCTGAGCCCGTTTCCCCCCCCCCAGAGGATCTCTTCTACTCAAATTCCTGGAGAAAGTGGGCCAACGCTTGGATGTAGAGATGCGGAAGGGCCCGAACCTCAGGCAGGAGTTGATGGGAATCTTAGAAATTTTGGATACTCCTGCTGAACCTACAGCATTGCCTTCCCACGAGGTCTTAGATTCTGTAATGACCAACGCATGGGAATCCCCCTTTTTTTTTTTCACAGCACTTCAAAGTGGATTACATTCAGGTACTGTAGGTATTTCCCTATCCCCAGAGGGCTTAAATCAAAGTCCCTTCTCGGGACAACCAACTTCCTGAAAGACGGATCTCAATTACCGCATGCGGGAGTCACCGTTTTACTCAATGGTCCAGCTCCCTCAGGCATCCATCGTTGTGGAGTCCACAATACAGAGGGCAAAGAAATCTAGGCTCCACTCGAATCCCCCCCCCCCTCCCCCAGTAAGGACTGCAAATATCTTAACTATTTCGGCAAGAAAACATTTCAGTCGGGAATGTTAAACGCGAAGATACAGCACCACCAATTCTATGTGACACAGTATCTGTATGAATGCCTCCAGTCCCTTAAGCCTCTGTTACAGTCCTCGTCCCCGGACGATTGATTCCCACAGGAGTTCCATGACATGGAGGAGGGCCTACGTCACCTCATTCGCTCAGTATATGAAAGCTTTGATACGTCAGCAGAAACCAATGCCATAGCAGTGCACCGCTTAGCATGGCTTCGAGCGAGCGCCATTAAAGATGACGTTCATGAAAAACTGGTGGATCTTCCTTGTCTTCCGGGCAGTCTTTTTGGAGACAAGCTGACTGAGACAGTGGCAAACTCAAAGAGCAGAATGTGGCTGTCCTGTCATTAACCACCCCTCCCAAAGGTCCTTCATCCAGACGCCCCTTTTCCTCATATAAGAAAACAGTCTACCCTCAACGGACATATAGACCGTATCCATCTTACTGGCCTGCCTTGTACCAACCAAGCCATCAGCAGCCCTTCCAGCAGCACGGGCCACATCAGCGCGCTCGCCCACCTCGGCAACCTAGAAATTCTGCAGATTCTCATGCCCTGAAAGCCCCGCAGGGTTTTTAGGGACTTCGTCCCCAACACTACCACCACCTGTAGTAGGAGGCAGGTTATCCCAGTTCCTTCCGTCCTGGGACAGCATCACATCTGGGTCCTGAACATCATACAAGATGGATATTCCCTCAACTTCCTCTCTCTTCCAACCTTACCACACCTAGTCCGCCAGAAACATCACAATGCACATCGCGGACCTCTGCTTCAGGAGATCAACCATCTTCTCCAGCAACAGTGCATTCGAAAGTTGGCCCCCATGCAATTCCAACAAGGTTTCTATTCTCAGTACTTCCTCATTCCCAAGAAGTCCAGGGGCCTCTGGCCCATCCTAGACCTATGCTGTCTTCACAAGAACTTACAGAGGGAAAAATTCAAGATGACATCCCTCAAATCCATCCTGCCTTTCCTTTGACCCAGGGATTGGATGTGATTGCTAGATTTGAAGGATGCATATGCTCATATACCAATGCATCCTGCCTCCTGGTGATTCCTTTGTTTCATTGTGAACGGGCGGCATTTCCAGTATAAGGTTCTCCCATTTGGCCTCTCCTCCGCCCCCAGAGTCTTCACAAAATGCCTAGCGGTGGCGCACCTCCGTCGACATGGCATCCAGATATTTCTGGATGACTGGCAGTTTGTGGCCCCCAACCAGTCCACTCTCCGAGACAATCTTCTTTAAATCATATCTTGTCTAGACAATCCAGGCCTCCTCATAAACTACGAGAAGTCAAATCTGCAACCTACTCAAATCTTACAGTTCATCGAGGCTCGTATCGACACCATTCAAGACAGAGCCTTCCATGCTCTGATACTTGCTGGTCGCCTCCAAAAGTCCACAACTGCCCCAGCCCGCCAAATCCTCACCATTCTGGGAAATATGGCAGCGTCCATCTATGTCATACCTCACACACGATTGCATATTCGACGGTTGCAATGGGGCCTGAAAACCCAATGGAGCCAATTCTTCAGCTCCCTCTCCACCACGATCACACTAACATCCAGCATGAAGAGGGACCTGCAGTGATGGATGACACCATTGGTTCTAGAGATGGGATTGCCTCTTCAAGCCCCTCATCATCGTATGGTCCTCACCACAACGCTTCCACCACAGGTTGGGGAGCCCACCTCACCGACCTGCAGACTCAAGGACTGTGGTCCAAATGGGATCGAACACAACAAATAAACCTCCTGGAGCTCCAGCTTTCCAGCAGATCCTCTGCGGACAAATTGTCATGATCCACACAGACAACCAAGTCGCCATGTTTTACATAAACAAGGAAGGAGGGTCAGGTTCCTGGAGCCTTTGCAGAGAAGCCGTAAAGATCCTGGAATGGGCAAACTACAAAGCTATCTTCCTACAGGCCACTTACCTGCCCGGAATCAACAACTCCATAGCAGACAAATTGAGCAGAATGTTTCACGCCCACGAGTGGGAACTCCATCAAGATGTGGCCAATCAAAATTTTTCCACTTGGGTTCTTCCCCAGATCGACCTCTTCGCAACGGAACAAAACAGAAAAGTCAACCTTTTTTACTCGGTGTACCCCAGTGTACACCAATTGGCACAGGATGTGTTCCTCATAAATTGGTCGAAGGGCTAGCTTTACGCTTTCCCTCCAATACCTCTCATCTCCCTCACAATCCAGAGGTGCATCGCAGACAACGCGGACTTGGTACTCATCGCCCCAGTGTGGGCACAGTAGCCATAGTACAGCTACCTAATCCAACTGTTGACACACCAACTGATTCCCCTGGGCAACAGCCCACACCTGCTCACTCAGGAAAGGGGATCTCTGCTTCACCCGCTTCATTCATCTCTGAATTTCACTGCGTGGAGATTGAAAGGCTCGTATTCCAACACCTGAACATTTTTTCTCATCTTCAGTATATTCTAATCACCTCCAGGAAACCCTTGACTAGACTCGGTTACCAGCAGAAATGGGTGCGTTATGTTTCCTGGTGTTCAGCCAATGCAGCAGATCCACTCACCTGACCGCCAGAAGGTCTCCTGGATTATCTCCATCTGCTTTACCAGGAAGGGCTCGCCACAGCCTCGGTTAGAGTGCACCTCCAGTTCCGTGGGACATAAACATAGTGTTGGAACAACTCATGCTACCACCCTTTCGAACTGTTGGACACTTGTCATCCCAGGTTCCTCTCCTGGAAAGTGCTATTCTTGGTCACCCTTACCTCCACAAGGCGCATCAGCGAGCTACAAGCCTTAGTTCACTACCCGCCCTACCTAGAGTTTTACCATGACAAGGTTACGCTGCATACGCATTCCAACTTCCTACCAAAGGTGGTTTCCGCTTTCTACATCAACCAAACATCTCCCTCCCGACTTTCTACCCAAAACCTCATGTGAAGAAGGGCGAGCAAAGGCTCTACACATTAGATTGCAAACGAGCACTCGCTTATTATAAACAGCGCACTCATTCTGACCACAGAGCCTCTCGGCTCTTTCTCGCCTTCAACCTGAATGCCCCAGGACTACCCTGTATCCAAGAGAACACTGTCGTCCTGGATCTCCAACTGCATTCAATTTTGCTACCAAAAACATTCAGAGACCCTGTCTTCCACACCCAAGGTGCACCAGGTCCGTGCTATGGCTGCATCAATAGCTCATCTCCACAAAGTGCCTCTTCAGGACATTTGTAAGGCAGCCACCTGGTCCTCACTGCATACGCTCACGTTCCACTACTGTTCAGACAAGCAGACTGCGGACGACGCACGCATGGGGTGGACTAGTCTCCATTCGGGTACGTCTTGAGCACAGCGACAGCAGCACATGAGAACTGTCCCCCTCCTGTTTACCATGTTGAGCGCACTACCTTCTCTTCGTCATAGACACTGATATGGACAATTTGCACTCAATACTCAGCTGGGGACTCCCAGACAGCATAGCTAATTCATGCTGCTTATCTACGGGAAAAGAGCAGGTTTGCTTACCGTAAACGGTGTTTTCCGTAGATGATAGATGTATTAGCCATGCTGACCCGCCCGCCTTCCCGGAAGGTTCTAGCATTGCATCTCATCTTGCTTGGTTACGGACTGAGGAGACTCGGGGAAACATGGGAAGATACAAGCAGGAAAGCCTCACTGACAACGTTCAGTGATCTTTGAGAGCTCTGCCACCTAGTGGCACGGAGGACGACCCAGACAGCATGGCTAATTCATCTGCTATCTACGGAAAACACTGTTTACGGTAAGCAAACTTGCTCTTCATTTGACAAATGTTTTCCTAGATCTTTTTCCCAGGCCTCTACATAAGAAGCCTGTGAGTGTAGAACGTTACTAATAAACCCATAAAGACTGGAAAGCATTCCGCTCATGGTATCAGCTTGGTCACACCAATCCTCTGATTGTGTTTTGCCCTTCTTTAAATCCTCATCAACCTTTTCTGCCATCATAAAATGGCGTATTTGCAAATAAGGAAAGATATCTCTGTCGCTTAGCCCAGATTTTTCTTGCATTTCCTGAAACGAAAGAGGTCTCTGTAATCCCCAGGTTTTGTCAAAACGAATTATCCCTTTAGCTAGCCAGAGCTTGAAT